>NW_026290808.1:0-27500 GCF_023373465.1 Oncorhynchus keta
GGCCTAAAAACATAAAATCACATCTCTGTGTTTTCAAACAGATGGACGATTTCACTATATATACAGTCAGCAGTGATCTAATAAATGTAAAACTATACCGAGGCTAAATATAAGCCTTCGACAACCATAAAGGGTGGGGCAGCAGGGTAGCCTAGTGGTTAGAGTGTAGAGGAGGCAGGTAGCCTAGTGGTTAGAGTGTAGAGGAGGCAGGTAGCCTAGTGGTTAGAGTGTAGAGGAGGCAGGTAGCCTAGTGGTTAGAGTGTAGAGGAGGCAGGTAGTCTAGTGGTTAGAGTGTAGAGGAGGCAGGTAGCCTAGTGGTTAGAGTGTAGAGGAGGCAGGTAGCCTAGTGGTTAGAGTGTAGAGGAGGCAGGTAGCCTAGTGGTTCGAGCCTAGTGGTTAGAGCGTTGGACTAGTAACCGGAAGGTTGCGAGTTCAAACCCCCGAGCTGACAAGGTACAAATCTGTCGTTCTGCCCCCCTGAACAAGGCAGTTAACCCACTGTTCCCAGGCCGTCATTGAAAATAAGAATTTGTTCTTAACTGACTTGCCTGGTTAAATAAATAAATAAAGGTACTGCTATGTTCCTAGACCAGTTAACCCACTGTTCCTAGGCCGTCATTGAAAATAAGAATTTGTTCTTAACTGACTTGCCTGGTTAAATAGAGGTTAAAATAATTTAAAAAATAAGACCTTCCCTATATCTATCACTCCCTCTATTTAAATTATTTTGATCAAAATTGTTTTACTCGCTTTTTTTGTTGTTGCAATAATTCATTATCTTGCGTTCCAAGCCAATTAAAATTCATTTTTCTGTTTCAAATTCGATCAGAATCATGCATAATGTATATTCACTAATATCGATTCACTTCCTGAAGAAGGTATTATAGAAAATAACACTGGTCTCATCAACAATATCTCAAGCACAAACCCACGTGCTAGGAAGTAGTCAACTGTCACGTGCGCTCCATCTCCGAGCCTCTAGGTCACCGGGATGCTCGTTAAGTCCGCACACCTGTCACCCTCGTTACACGCACCTGCGTGTCATCAGACTCACCTGGACTCCATCCCCTCCCTGATTACCTTCCCTATATCGACCACTCCCTCTGGTTCCTTCCCCAGACGTTGTTGTTCCAGTGTCATGTCTGAGCGTTGTTCATGTTTCTGGTTTAGAATTATGTTGCTCCCTGAACTTGCTTCCTGACATTCAGCGCACGTTCTTACACCAGCTAATGTTTATATTTAGAGTATAGCCAACATGGATCTATTCGCTTCATAACAGGGTACAAGAGTTCAACAGTTATGAACAGCATCCTCCTGTCTGTCTCCGACCCTCTGAACTGTTATAAACAACACTATCCTGTCTGTCTCCGACCCTCTGTTATAAACAACACTATCCTGTCTGTCTCCGACCCTCTGTTATAAACAACACTATCCTGTCTGTCTCCGACCCTCTGAACTGTTATAAACAACACTATCCTGTCTGTCTCCGACCCTCTGAACTGTTATAAACAACACTATCCTGTCTGTCTCCGACCCTCTGAACTGTTATAAACAACACTATCCTGTCTGTCTCCGACCCTCTGAACTGTTATAAACAACACTATCCTGTCTGTCTCCGACCCTCTGTTATAAACAACACTATCCTGTCTGTCTCCGACCCTCTGAACTGTTATAAACAACACTATCCTGTCTGTCTCCGACCCTCTGTTATAAACAACACTATCCTGTCTGTCTCCGACCCTCTGAACTGTTATAAAAAACACTATCCTGTCTGTCTCCGACCCTCTGAACTATTATAAACAACACTATCCTGTCTGTCTCCGAACCTCTGAACTGCTATAAACAACACTATCCTGTCTGTCTCCGACCCTCTGAACTGTTATAAAAAACACTATCCTGTCTGTCTCCGACCCTCTGAACTGTTATAAACAACACTATCCTGTCTGTCTCCGACCCTCTGAACTGCTATAAACAACACTATCCTGTCTGTCACCGACCCTCTGAACTGTTATAAACAACACTATCCTGTCTGTCTCCGACCCTCTGAACTGTTATAAACAACACTATCCTGTCTGTCTCCGACCCTCTGAACTGTTATAAACAACACTATCCTGTCTGTCTCCGACCCTCTGAACTGTTATAAACAACACTATCCTGTCTGTCTCCGACCCTCTGAACTGTTATAAACAACACTATCCTGTCTGTCTCCGACCCTCTGAACTGTTATAAACAACACTATCCTGTCTGTCTCCGACCCTCTGAACTGTTATAAACAACACTATCCTGTCTGTCTCCGACCCTCTGAACTGTTATAAACAACACTATCCTGTCTGTCTCCGACCCTCTGTTATAAACAACACTATCCTGTCTGTCTCCGACCCTCTGAACTTTTATAAACAACACTATCCTGTCTGTCTCCGACCCTCTGAACTGTTATAAACAACACTATACTGTCTGTCTCCGACCCTCTGAACTGTTATAAACAACAGTATCCCGTCTGTCTCCGACCCTCTGAACTGCTATAAACAACATTATCCTGTCTGTCTCCAACCCTCTGAACTGTTATAAACAACACTATCCTGTCGGTCTCTGACCCTCTGAACTGTTATAAAGAACACTATCCTGTCTGTCTCCTACCCTCTGAACTGTTATAAACAACACTATCCTGTCTGTCTCCGACCCTCTGAACTGTTATAAACAACACTATCCTGTCTGTCTCCGACCCTCTGAACTGTTATAAACAACACTATCCTGTCTGTCTCCGACCCTCTGAACTGTTATAAACAACACTATCCTGTCTGTCTCCGACCCTCTGAACTGTTATAAACAACACTATCCTGTCTGTCTCCGACCCTCTGTTATAAACAACACTATCCTGTCTGTCTCAAACCCTCTGAACTGTTTTGAACAACACCCTCCTGATCACTTTGTTTAGATGCTGAAATCGATCAAGCCGACCTGAATTAGGATATCCTTACTTCTCTGAATGAGAACGAGTTGCCAATTCCTGACATAAACAGGTTGTTGTTATGCACTTCCGTAAAACACAGACGAGACAGGTAGCACATAACAATCTGTTGTTTCCAGAATGCCACGCTCCACAGAAACTGAGCCTTCCTTTCCCACAATTCTAGTCTGTCGATACTCCCATTTTAGAGGGGGTCTGCTCTGTTCTATATTTTAGAAGTCTGCTTTGTTCTCCATTTTGGGAGATGAGACATACAAACTTGCCCTCTATTACAGGAAAATTATATCTCAATGTGTCCATATGGCTGATTCTGTTGGACCGAACCTGATTCTGTTGGACCAAACCTGATTATGCTCGACCAAACCTGATTCTGTTGGACCGAACCTGATTCTGTTGGACCGAACCTGATTCTGTTGGACCAAACCTGATTCTGTTGGACCGAACCTGATTCTGTTGGACCAAACCTGATTCTGTTGGAGCAAACCTCATTCTGTTGGACCGAACCTGATTCTGTTGGACCGAACCTGATTCTGTTGGAGCAAATCTCATTCTGTTGGACCAAACCTCATTCTGTTGGACCAAACCTGATTCTGTTGGACCGAACCTGATTCTGTTGGACCAAACCTCATTCTGTTGGACCAAACCTGATTCTGTTGGACCAAACCTGATTCTGTTGGACCAAACCTGATTCTGTTGGACCGAACCTGATTCTGTTGGACCAAACCTCATTCTGTTGGACCAAACCTGATTCTGTTGGACCAAACCTCATTCTGTTGGACCAAACCTCATTCTGTTGGACCAAATCTCATTCTGTTGGACCAAACCTCATTCTGTTGGACCAAACCTCATTCTGTTGGACCAAACCTGATTCTGTTGGACCAAACCTGATTCTGTTGGACCAAACCTGATTCTGTTGGACCAAACCTGATTCTGTTGGACCAAACCTCATTCTGTTGGACCAAACCTCATTCTGTTGGACCAAACCTCATTCTGTTGGACCAAATCTCATTCTGTTGGACCAAACCTGATTCTGTTGGAGCAAACCTGATTCTGTTGGACCAAACCTGATTCTGTTGGACCAAACCTCATTCTGTTGGACCGAACCTGATTCTGTTGGACCAAACCTGATTCTGTTGGACCAAACCTGATTCTGTTGGACCAAACCTGATTCTGTTGGACCAAACCTGATTCTGTTGGAGCGAACCTCATTCGGTCGGACCGAACCTGATTCTGTTGGACCAAACCTGATTCTGTTGGACCAAACCTGATTCTGTTGGACCAAACCTGATTCTGTTGGACCAAACCTGATTCTGTTGGACCAAACCTGATTCTGTTGGACCAAACCTGATTCTGTTGGACCAAACCTCATTCTGTTGGACCAAACCTGATTCTGTTGGACCAAACCTGATTCTGTTGGACCGAACCTCATTCTGTTGGACCAAACCTGATTCTGTTGGACCAAACCTCATTCTGTTGGACCAAACCTGATTCTGTTGGACCAAACCTGATTCTGTTGGACCAAACATGATTCTGTTGGACCGAACCTGATTCTGTTGGACCGAATCTGATTCTGTTGGACCAAACCTGATTCTGTTGGACCAAATCTCATTCTGTTGGACCAAATCTCATTCTGTTGGACCAAATCTCATTCTGTTGGACCAAACCTCATAGGCAAAATAGAGTTGAAACTGCTTTGAGAAAGAGGTGATCTTTCATCTTTGTTGTTGTGAGTGGAAGGGGGAGGAGCTTGTTGTCATGGGGAGGGATTTGGTGTCAGGGGAGGAGCTTGTTGACAAGGGGAGGTTCTGGGTGTCAGGGGAGGAGCTTGGTGTCAAGGGTAGGGGCCTGGTGTCAGGGAAGGGGCTTGTTGTCAGTGGGAGGGGCCTGGTGTCAGGGAAGGGGCTTGGTGTCAGTGGGAGGGGCTTGGTGTCAGGGAAGGGGCTTGGTGTCAGTGGGAGGGGCTTGGTGTCAGTGGGAGGGTCTTGTTGTCAGTGGGAGGGGCTTGGTGTCAGTGGGAGGGGCTTGGTGTCAGTGGGAGGGGCTTGGTGTCAGTGGGAGGGGCTTGGTGTCTTTGTGGGAGTAGAAAGATGGACACAGCACAGACGGAGTGATGGAGACGAGACACAAATACATAACCGATCAATTAAATAAATACAAAAATACATAACCGATCAATTAAATAAATACAAAAATACATAACCGATCAATTAAATAAATACAAAAATACATAACCGATCAATTAAATAAATACAAAAATACATAACCGATCAATTAAATAAATACAAAAATACATAACCGATCAATTAAATAAATACAAAAATACATAACCGATCAATTAAATAAATACAAAAAATACATAACCGATCAATTAAATAAATACAAAAATACATAACCGATCAATTAAATAAATACAAAAATACATAACCGATCAATTAAATAAATACAAAAAATACATAACCGATCAATTAAATAAATACAAAAAATACATAACCGATCAATTAAATAAATACAAAAATACATAACCGATCAATTAAATAAATACAAAAATACATAACCGATGAATTAAATAAATACAAAAAATACATAACCGATCAATTAAATAAATACAAAAATACATAACCGATCAATTAAATAAATACAAAAATACATAACCGATCAATTAAATAAATACAAAAATGATGGATTCTTGTGATACAGCAATTTGGAGCATCATGTTAAAGCGTAAACATCGCCAGTTGAATCCATTAATTTAGTACTTTACACATACGCCAAGTCTGGGGAACAAAATGTCACCCTCCTATTCCCAATGTAGTGCACTACCCCCATAGGACGCTGGTCTAAAGTAGTGCTCTATGTAGGGAATAGGGTGACATTTCCAACTCAGTCTCAAGTCTGGAGATGTCAAAATGTCAAGGCTCTCATCTAATTACTGCATCAATAACTGTCTGCACTTCGATTCCCTAAACACATCTCCCGAAAAGTTTCCAGCTGCACGGTCCACGTCATGGATTTGACTGCATAAAGAGGACTTCAGAGCGAAGTTTGGAGAATCCGGACACAGACCGTCTGAGGAAGTCTCAAAAACACAGGCCATCTCTTGTTGTGCCTTTCATCATGTTGGGGTAGTGGTGTGTCTTCCTTTCATCATGTTGGGGTAGTGGTGTCTCTACCTTTCATCATGTTGGGGTAGTGGTGTCTCTACCTTTCATCATGTTGGGGTAGTGGTGTCTCTACCTTTCAGCATGTTGGGGAAGTGGTGTCTCTACCTTTCATCATGTTGGGGTAGTGGTGTCTCTACCTTTCAGCATGTTGGGGAAGTGGTGTCTCTACCTTTCATCATGTTGGGGTAGTGGTGTGTCTTCCTTTCATCATGTTGGGGTAGTGGTGTCTCTACCTTTCATCATGTTGGGGTAGTGGTGTCTCTACCTTTCATCATGTTGGGGTAGTGGTGTCTCTACCTTTCATCATGTTGGGGTAGTGGTGTCTCTACCTTTCATCATGTTGGGGTAGTGGTGTGTCTTCCTTTCATCATGTTGGGGTAGTGGTGTCTCTACCTTTCATCATGTTGGGGTAGTGGTGTCTGTACCTTTCAGTATGTTGGGGTAGTGGTGTCTCTACCTTTCAGTATGTTGGGGTAGTGGTGTCTCTACCTTTCAGTATGTTGGGGTAGTGGTGTCTCTACCTTTCATCATGTTGGGGTAGTGGTGTCTCTACCTTTCATCATGTTGGTGAAGTGGTGTCTCTACCTTTCATCATGTTGGGGAAGTGGTGTCTCTACCTTTCATCATGTTGGGGTAGTGGTGTCTCTACCTTTCAGTATGTTGGGGTAGTGGTGTCTCTACCTTTCATCATGTTGGGGTAGTGGTGTCTCTACCTTTCATCATGTTGGAGTAGTGGTGTCTCTACCTTTCATCATGTTGGGGTAGTGGTGTCTCTGCCTTTCATCATGTTGGGGTAGTGGTGTCTCTACCTTTCATCATGTTGGGGTAGTGGTGTCTCTACCTTTCATCATGTTGGGGTAGTGGTGTCTCTACCTTTCATCATGTTGGGGTAGTGGTGTGTCTTCCTTTCATCATGTTGGGGTAGTGGTGTCTCTACCTTTCATCATGTTGGGGTAGTGGTGTCTGTACCTTTCAGTATGTTGGGGTAGTGGTGTCTCTACCTTTCAGTATGTTGGGGTAGTGGTGTCTCTACCTTTCATCATGTTGGGGTAGTGGTGTCTCTACCTTTCATCATGTTGGAGTAGTGGTGTCTCTACCTTTCATCATGTTGGGGTAGTGGTGTCTCTGTCTTTCATCATGTTGGGGTAGTGGTGTCTCTACCTTTCATCATGTTGGGGTAGTGGTGTCTCTACCTTTCATCATGTTGGGGTAGTGGTGTCTCTACTTTCATCATGTTGGGGTAGTGGTGTCTCTACTTTCATCATGTTGGGGTAGTGGTGTCTCTACTTTCAGTATGTTGGGGAAGTGGTGTCTCTGTCTTTCATCATGTTGGGGAAGTGGTGTCTCTACCCTTCAGTATGTTGGGGAAGTGGTGTCTCTACTTTCAGTATGTTGGGGAAGTGGTGTCTCTACCTTTCAGTATGTTGGGGAAGTGGTGTCTCTACCTTTCATCATGTTGGGGTAGTGGTGTCTCTACCTTTCAGTATGTTGGGGTAGTGGTGTCTCTACCTTTCATCATGTTGGGGTAGTGGTGTCTCTACCTTTCATCATGTTGGGGTAGTGGTGTCTCTACCTTTCAGCATGTTGGGGAAGTGGTGTCTCTACCTTTCATCATGTTGGGGTAGTGGTGTCTCTACCTTTCAGCATGTTGGGGTAGTGGTGTCTCTACCTTTCATCATGTTGGGGTAGTGGTGTCTCTACCTTTCATCATGTTGGGGTAGTGGTGTCTCTACCTTTCATCATGTTGGGGTAGTGGTGTCTCTACCTTTCATCATGTTGGGGTAGTGGTGTCTCTACCTTTCATCATGTTGGGGTAGTGGTGTCTCTACCTTTCATCATGTTGGGGTAGTGGTGTCTCTACCTTTCATCATGTTGGGGAAGTGGTGTCTCTACCTTTCATCATGTTGGGGTAGTGGTGTCTCTACCTTTCATCATGTTGGGGTAGTGGTGTCTCTACCTTTCATCATGTTGGGGTAGTGGTGTCTCTACCTTTCATCATGTTGGGGTAGTGGTGTCTCTACCTTTCATCATGTTGGGGTAGTGGTGTCTCTACCTTTCATCATGTTGGGGTAGTGGTGTCTCTACCTTTCATCATGTTGGGGTAGTGGTGTCTCTACCTTTCATCATGTTGGGGTAGTGGTGTCTCTACCTTTCATCATGTTGGGGTAGTGGTGTCTCTACCTTTCATCATGTTGGGGTAGTGGTGTCTCTACCTTTCATCATGTTGGGGTAGTGGTGTCTCTACCTTTCATCATGTTGGGGAAGTGGTGTCTCTACCTTTCATCATGTTGGGGTAGTGGTGTCTCTACCTTTCATCATGTTGGGGTAGTGGTGTCTCTACCTTTCATCATGTTGGGGTTAGTGGTGTCTCTACCTTTCATCATGTTGGGGTAGTGGTGTCTCTACCTTTCATCATGTTGGGGTAGTGGTGTCTCTACCTTTCATCATGTTGGGGTAGTGGTGTCTCTACCTTTCATCATGTTGGGGTAGTGGTGTCTCTACCTTTCATCATGTTGGGGTAGTGGTGTCTCTACCTTTCAGCATGTTGGGGTAGTGGTGTCTCTACCTTTCATCATGTTGGGGTAGTGGTGTCTCTACCTTTCATCATGTTGGGGTAGTGGTGTCTCTACCTTTCATCATGTTGGGGTAGTGGTGTCTCTACCTTTCATCATGTTGGGGTAGTGGTGTCTCTACCTTTCATCATGTTGGGGTAGTGGTGTCTACCTTTCATCATGTTGGGGTAGTGGTGTCTCTACCTTTCATCATGTTGGGGTAGTGGTGTCTCTACCTTTCATCATGTTGGGGTAGTGGTGTCTACCTTTCATCATGTTGGGGTAGTGGTGTCCTTTCATCATGTTGGGGTAGTGGTGTCTCTACCTTTCATCATGTTGGGGTAGTGGTGTCTCTACCTTTCATCATGTTGGGGTAGTGGTGTCTGTTTCATCATGTTGGGGTAGTGGTGTCTCTACCTTTCATCATGTTGGGGTAGTGGTGTCTCTACCTTTCATCATGTTGGGGTAGTGGTGTCTCTACCTTTCATCATGTTGGGGTAGTGGTGTCTCTGTTTTCATCATGTTGGGAAGTGGTGTCTCTACCTTTCATCATGTTGGGGTAGTGGTGTCTCTACCTTTCATCATGTTGGGGTAGTGGTGTCTCTACCTTTCATCATGTTGGGGAAGTGGTGTCTCTTCCTTTCATCATGTTGGGGTAGTGGTGTTCTTCCTTTCATCATGTTGGGGTAGTGGTGTCTCTACCTTTCAGTCATGTTGGGGAAGTGGTGTCTCTACCTTTCATCATGTTGGGGTAGTGGTGTCTCTACCTTTCATCATGTTGGGGAAGTGGTGTCTTTCATGTATGGTAGTGGTGCCTTTCATCATGTTGGGGTAGTGGTGTCTCTACCTTTCATCATGTTGGGGAAGTGGGTAGTGGTGTCTCTACCTTTCATCATGTTGGGGTAGTGAGTGTAGTTTCATCATGTTGGGGGAGGTAGTTACACTAGATGTTGGGGTGTTTCTGTCTGTCTGTCTGTTGTCTGTCTGTCTGTCTGTTGTCTGTCTGTCTGTCTGTCTGTCTGTCTCTTCTCATTGTAACAGCGGGTAGTGGAAACTAGCAACCTGTTGTTGGCATTAGTTCCATCTTTTGATGTTGGGTTCAAAGTGAAGTGAAAGGTTTAGTTGTTCAAATGACTTTCCAGTTGTTGGGTAGTAGTGGTGGCTTGGTAGTAGTTTGGTAGTTGTTGGGGTAGTGAGGTTTTGTGTTCTCTAGGGTAGGTTTTTGATGTTTTGTTAGTGGTGTCTTTACCTTTCATCAATGTTGGGGTAGTGGTGATTTAGTTGTTGGGGTAGAGGGCAGCAAATTGCTGAAATGGAGATCTCAGTAACGACCTTGTTGAGTTGACTTAGCTTGATTTTATTATGTTGGGGTACTGAGAAGGAACCAGAACTCTGCAGGATTAATTATTATAATTTCTATTACTGTTGGGGTAGGAGATGCTAACTCAAGTTACAGACTGTCAGGGTAGTGAAGTAGGTTTGGATTGTCAAACACTACAGACTTTCATCGGGGATGTTGGGGTAGTGGAGGTTTTGTCAACACAACAGACTGTCAAGGGGAAGTAGATGTTGGGGTAGTGTTGACTCAACACAACAGACTTTTGATGTTGGGGTAGTGGTGACTCAACACTACAGACTGTCATCATGAAGTTGGGGTAGTGGTGTCAACACAACAGACTGTCATCATGTTGGGGTAGTGGAGGTTGAGTCAACACAACAGACTGTCAGGGGAAGTTGTTGGGGAAGTGGATTGTCAACACAACAGACTGTCAGGGGGAAGATGTTGGGGTAGTGGATTGTTTCAGTATGTTGGGGAAGTGGTGACTCAACACTACAGACTGTCAGGGGGAAGTTGTTGGGGTAGTGGTGACTCAACACAACAGACTGTCAGGGGAAGAATGTTGGGGAAGGGGTTGACTCAACACTACAGACTGTCAGGGGATGTTGGGGGAAGGGGATTGTCAACACAACAGACTGTCAGGGTAGAAGAATGTTGGGGAAGGGGATTGACTCAACACAACAGACTGTTGGGGTAGTTGGAGTTTTGAGGGAAGGGGATTGACTCAACACAACAGACTGTCAGGGGAAGAATGTTGGGGTAGGGTGACTCTACACAACAGACTGTCATGGGGAGTGGTTTTGTCAACACAACAGACTGTCAGGGTAGTTGTTGGGGTAGTGGATTGACTCAACACAACAGACTGTCATGGGGTAGAGAAGAGGGTGGATTGTCAACACAACAGACTGTCAGGGGAAGTATGAAGAGGGAAGGGGATTGACTCAACACAACAGACTGTCAGGGGAAGTTGGAAAGGGAAGGGGATTGACTCAGTTGTTTTACAGACTGTTGGGGGAAGTACATGTTGGGGTAGTGGTGTTCAACACAACAGACATGTCAAGGGGAAGTGGTGAGTCAGGGAAGGGGATTGACTCAACACAACAGACTGTTCAGTTTGTTGGGGTAGTGGTGGTTTGTTGTTCAAGGGGAATGTTGGGGTAGTGGATTGACTCAACACAACAGTTTTCCATGGTTTTAATCATGTTTCCATGGTTTTACCTTTCACATGTTCCATGGGCCACAGTGGTTTTAATTCACATGTTTCCAGTGGTTTTAATCTATGTTTCCATGGTTTTATTTTCATGTCACATGTTTAGTGGTTTTAATGCCACATGTTTCCATGGTTGGGGTATGTGGTTTTGTTGTTACAACATCATGTTTCCATGGTTTTAATCACATGTTGGGGTATGGTTTTAATGTCACATGTTTTCCATGGTTTTAATTTCACATGTTGGTTTTAGTGACATGTTCTCCATGGTTTTAATGTCACATGTTGGTTTTAGTGCCACATGTTTCCATGGTTTTAATGCCACATGTTTCCATGGTTTTAAGCCACATGTTGTCCAGTGGTTTTAATTTTTGTTGGTTTTAATGCCACATGTTTCTCTCCATGGTTTTAATGCCACATGTTTCCATGGTTTTAATGCCACATAGTTTTAATGCCACATGTTTCCATGGTTTTAAGTCACATGAGTTGGTTTTAATTCCACATGTTGTTTGGTCCAGGTTGATGTTAATGCCACAGTTTCAGTTTTAATGTTGTTGTTGGTTTTAATGTCACATGTATGGTTTTAATCATGTTTCCATGGTTTTAACACATGTTTGGTCCAGTTTGGGGCCAGATGTTTCCATGGTTTGTTGCCACATGTCCCTCCATGGTTTTCATGCCACATGTTCCATGGTAGTAATGCCACATGTTTCCATGGTTTTTCACATGTTTCCATGGTTTTAGTAAGGTTTCCAGTTGTTTTTCATGTCACATGTTGGGGTAGTGTGTAGGTTTTAATGCCACATGTTGGTTTTAGTGCCACATGTTTTGTTGTTGGGGAAGTTTCCATGGTTTTAAGCCACATGTTTCCAGTGGTTTTTGTTGTTGGGGTAGTTTTGGCCACATGTTTTGGTTTTAGTGCCACATGTATGGTTTTAATGCCACATAGTGGTGGTTTAAGTTGTTTCCATGGTTTTAATGTTGGGGTAGTGGTATGGTTTTTGCCACATGTTCCATGGTTGGGGTGCCACATGTCACATGTTTTTGGTAGGTTTTAATGCCACATGTTTAGTGGTTTTTGTTTTGGTTTTAATGCCACATGTTTCCATGGTTTTAATGCCACATGTTTCCATGGTTTTAATGTCACATGTTTCCATGGTTTTAATGCCACATGTTTCCATGGTTTTAATGCCACATGTTTCCTCCATGGTTTTAATGCCACATGTTTCCATGTTTTGGGGTATGTTTCCATGGTTTTAATGCCACATGTTTCCATGGTTTTAATGCCACATGTTTCCATGGTTTTAATGCCACATGTTTCCATGGTTTAATGCCACATGTTTCCATGGTTTCACATGTTGGGGTAGTGGTAGGTTTCCATGGTAGTTTAATGCCACATGTTTTGGTTTTAATGCCACATGTTTCCATGGTTTTAATGCCACATGTTTCCATGGTTTTGGTTTTCACATGTTCCATGGTTTTAATGCCACATGTGGTAATGCCCATGTTTCCATGGTTTTGTCCACATGTTTCCAGTTGTGGTTTTAATGCCACATGTTTCCATGGTTTTAATGCCACATGTTTCCATGGTTTTAATGCCACATGTGTCCATGGTTTTAATGCCACATGTTTCCATGGTTTTAATGCATGTTTCACATGTTTTAATGTCCAGTTTCCATGGTTTTAATGTACATGTTTCCTCCATGGTTTTAATGCCACATGTTTCCATGGTTTTAATGTCACATGTTTCCATGGTTTTAATGCCACATGTTTCCATGGTTTTAATGCCACATGTTTCCATGGTTTTAATGCCACATGTTTTCCATGGTTTTAATGCCACATGTTTCCATGGTTTTAATGTCACATGTTCCCTCCATGGTTTTAATTCCACATGTTGGTTTTAATCCATGTTTCCATGGTTTTAATGCCACATGTTTCCATGGTTTTAATGCCACATGTTTCCATGGTTTTAATAGGTTTCCATGCCACATGTTCCATGGTTTTAATGTCACATGTTTCCATGGTTTTAATGTCACATGTTTCCATGGTTTTTTCCACATGTTTCCATGGTTTTAATGTCACATGTTTCCATGGTTTTAATGCCACATGTTTCCATGGTTTTAATGTCACATGTTTCCATGGTTTTAATGCCACATGTTTCCATGGTTTTAATGCCACATGTTTTCATGGTTTTAATGCCACATGGTTTCCATGGTTTTAATGCCACATGTTTTTCCATGGTTTTAATGCCACATGTTTCCATGGTTTTAATGCCACATGTTTCCATGGTTTTAACATGTTGCCATCATGTTTTTCCACATGTTTCCATGGTTTTAATGCCACACATGGTTTAATTCACATGTTTCCATGGTTTTGCCACATCATGGTTTTCCATGTTTTTAATGTCACATGTTTCCATGGTTTTAATGTCACATGTTTCCATGGTTTTAATGTCACATGTTTCCATGGTTTTAATGCCACATGTTTCCATGGTTTTAATGCCACATGTTTCCATGGTTTTAATACATGTTCACATGTTTTAATGCCCATGGTTTTAATTCACATGTCCCATGGTTTTAATGCCACATGTTTCCATGGTTTTAATGTCACATGTTTCCATGGTTTAATGCCACATGTTTCCATGGTTTTAATGCCACATGTTTCCATGGTTTTAATGCCACATGTTTCCATGGTTTTTGTCACATGTTTCCATGGTTTTAATGCCACATGTTTCCATGGTTTTAATGCCACATGTTTCATCCATGGTTTCCCTGGTTTTAATAATGTTTCCATGGTTTTTCACATGTTTCCATGGTTTTAATGTTTCCATGGTTTTAATGCCACATGTTTCCTGGTTTTAATGCCACATGTTTCCATGGTTTTAATGCCACATGTTTCCATGGTTTTTAATGCCATGGTTTTACATGTTTCCATGGTTTTAATGCCACATGTTTCCATGGTTTTAATGCCACATGTTTCCATGGTTTTAATGCCACATGTTTCCATGGTTTTAACACATGTTTCCATGGTTTTAACATCACATGTTTCCATGGTTTTAATGCCACATGTTTCCATGGTTTTTGTCACATGTTTCCATGCCACATGTTTCCATGGTTTTAATGCCACATGTTTCCATGGTTTTAATGTCACATGTTTCCATGGTTTTAATGCCACATGTTTCCATGGTTTTTGCACATGTTTCCATGTTTAATATGGTTTTAACACATGACTTTCCATGGTTTTAATGTCACATGTTTCCATGGTTTTAATGCCACATGTTTCCATGGTTTTAATGCCACATGTTTCCATGGTTTTAATGCCACATGTTTCCATGGTTTTAATGCCACATGTTTCCATGGTTTTAATGCCACATGTTTCCATGGTTTTAATGCCACATGTTTCCATGGTCACATGTTTTTAATGTTTCCACATCACATGTTTCCATGGTTTTTAATGTCACATGTCTCCATAAATATTTAGTTAAAAGTACATCCCAAATGGTTTTAATTCACATGTAGTGCCTATATGGTTTTAAGTTCTATAGGGCTCTGGTTTTAGTGTCCTATATAGGGAATATGGTTCTATAGGGCTCTGGTCTAAAGTAGTGTTTTAATGGGAATGAGTTCTATAGGGCTCTTTAAAGTAGTGTCCTATATAGGGAATAGGGTTTAAGGGCTCATGTTTAAAGTGGTTTTATATAGGGAATAGGGTGCCATTTGGAACACAGGCACCTCTCTGAGTTGGATGGTTTTAGATCCTCTGTTTCTCTGTGCTGTTCCATTTTGGGACACATACCCATGTTTCTGGTTTTTGCCATTTTGGTTTTACATGCCAAAAACCTCTCTAAAATGGATGGTTATGCATAATCTGTTTCTCTGTGTTTTCATACTCACTTTACCAATCAACATGGTTTTAATTCCGATCCCCTGTGACATGTTTTTAGGGTTTTAAGTCCAGCTCTGTTCTCGACTGCCGGGCTGGGGGATAATGATTTGTTTAATGTCACATGACTTCCTGCCTTTTGGGAGGAGTTGTTGGTTTTGGAACAGTTGTTGGCTTTTGGGAGGAGTTGTTGGCTTTTGGGAGGAGTTGTTGGCTTTTGGGAGGAGTTGTTGGCTTTTGGAAGGAGTTGTTGGCTTTTGGGAAGTTGTTGCTTTTGGGAGGAGTTTTGGCTTTTGGGAGGAGTTTTGGTTTTGGGAGGAGTTGTTGGCTTTTCCAGTTGTTGGCTTTTGGGAGGAGTTGTTGGTTTTGGGAGGAGTTGTTGGCTTTTGGAAGGAGTTGTTGGCTTTTGGAAGGAGTTGTTGGTTTTTTGGGAGGAGTTGTTGGCTTTTTAAGGAGTTGTTGGTTTTTGGGACAGTTGTTGGCTTTTGGAAGGAGTTGTTGGCTTTTGGGAGGAGTTGTTGGCTTTTGGAAGGAGTTGTTTTTGGAAGGAGTTGTTGGCTTTTGGGAGGAGTTGTTGGCTTTTGGGAGGAGTTGTTGGTTTTTTGGGAGGAGTTGTTGGTTTTTGGAAGGAGTTGTTGGCTTTTGGGAGGAGTTGTTGTCCATGGTTGGGAGGAGTTGTTGGTTTTTGCACAGTTTACTAGTTTGCTTGTTTGTATTCCAGATCCATGGTTTTAAACAGTCCGTTTAACATTTTACTGATTCCAGATTCAGTCCGTATGGTTTTACTGATTCCAGATTCAGTCAGTAACTGGTTTACTGATTCCAGATTCAGTCCGTATGGTTTTACTGATTCCAGATTTTCCATGGTTTTAATGATTCCAGATTCAGTCATTGGTTTTGATTCCAGATGTTTCCATGGTTTTACTGATTCCAGATTTTCCGTAACGTTTTAATGATTCCATGTTTCCATGGTTTTAATGATTCCAGTTTCAGTCCGTTTTAATGCTTTACTGTTTCCAGTTTTAATGTAACTGTTTCCATGGTTTCCAGATTCAGTTGTATGGTTTTTGATTCCAGATTCAGTCCGTATGGTTTTACTGATTCCAGATTCAGTCAGTAACTGTTTTGATTCCAGATTCAGTCCTTTATGGTTTTACTGATTCCAGATTCAGTCCGTATGGTTTTACTGATTCCAGATTCAGTCCGTATGGTTTTACTGATTCCAGATTCAGTCCATGGTTTTGATTCCAGATTCAGTCCATGGTTTTAATGATTCCAGATTCAGTCAGTAACATGGTTTTACATGATTCCAGATTGTCATGCCAACTTTCTACTGGTTTTCAGATACATGTCAGTGGTTTTAATGAGTCCCAGTTTCAGTTTCCATGGTTTTAATGATTCCATGTTTCCCAGTTTTGGTTTTACTGATTCCACATTTTTTGGTTTTGGTGTTTTAATTCCAGTTTCAGTCAGTAATGTTTTAATGATTCCAGTTTCAGTCAGTGGTTTTTGATTCCACATTCAGGCAGTGGTTTTAATGATTCCAGTTTCTTTTGGTCAGTTAATGGTTTTAATGATTCCAGATTCAGTCAGTGGTTTTACTGATTCCAGATTCAGTCCATGGTTTTACTGATTCCACATTTTCAGTGGTTTTAATGATTCCATGTTTCAGTCATAACGTTTTACTGATTCCAGATTCAGTCAGTGGTTTTAATGATCCCATGATTCAGTCATGGTTTTAATTCCACATTTTCCATGGTTTAATGATCCCATGTTTCAGTCAGTAACGTTTTACTGATTCACAGATTCAGTCAGTAAGTTTTACTGATCCCATGTTTCCAGTGGTTTTTGGGATTCCAGTTTCAGTTTAACTGGGACTGATTCCAGATTCAGTCAGTAACATGTTTATGTGAATAGTTTTAGTAGTGAACATTAGGTTTCGATGATTTTAATGATTCACATGTTTCCCTGGTTTTAATTTCACATGCCCCTGGTTTTAATGCCATCACGTGTTTCCATGATTGGTTTTGACACCTACCAAAAGTTTCCCATGGTTTTAATGCCCCTCTGTCTGTATGGTTTTAATGACCCTGATTACCAGTAAGGTTTTAATGTTCTGTTTCTGTTTTAATCAAACATGTTTCATGGTTTTAATGCCACATGTTTCCATGGTTTTAATGAAACATGTTTCCACAGTTTTAATTCCACATTTTCCATGTATTTAAAAAACATTCTTAACTACTACCGCCATTTTTTACCACATCGATTTCCATGGTTTTAAAAACAATTACAACATGTGGTTTTAAAACCATGGAGGGAAACATGGCATTAAAACCATGGAAACATGTGGTTTTAAAACCATGGAAACATCCATGGTTTTAAAACCATGGAAACATGTGGTTTTAAAACCATGGAAACATGTGGTTTTAAAACCATGGAAACATGTGGTTTTAAAACCATGGAAACATGTGGTTTTAAAACCATGGAAACATGTGGCATTAAAACCATGGAAACATGTGGAATTAAAACCCAGGGAAACATGGCATTAAAACCATGGAAACATGTGGCATTAAAACCATGGAAACATGTGGCATTAAAACCATGGAAACATGTGGCATTAAAACCATGGAGGGAAACATGTGGCATTAAAACCATGGAAACATGTGACATTAAAACCATGGAAACATGTGACATTAAAACCATGGAAACATGTGACATTAAAACCATGGAAACATGTGGCATTAAAACCATGGAAACATGTGGCATTAAAACCATGGAAACATGTGGCATTAAAACCATGGAGGGAAACATGTGGCATTAAAACCATGGTTTTAATGAAACATGTGGCATTAAAACCATGGAAACATGTTTGGTTTTAAAACCATGAAACATGGCATTAAAACCATGTTTCTGGGAAACATGTGGCATTAAAACCATGGAAACATGTGGCATTAAAACCATGGAAACATGTGGCATTAAAACCATGGAAACATGTGACATTAAAACCATGGAAACATGTGGCATTAAAACCATGGAAACATGTGGCATTAAAACCATGGGGGAAAATGTGGCATTAAAACCATGGAAACATGTGGCATTAAAACCATGGAAACATGTGGCATTAAAACCATGGAAACATGTGGCATTAAAACCATGGAGTTTTAAACATGTGGCATTAAAACCATGGAAACATGTGGCATTAAAACCATGGAAACATCCTATAGGGCATTAAAACCATGGAAACATGTGGCATTTAAACCATGGAAACATGCAGCATTAAAACCATGGAAACATGTGGCATTAAAACCAGGAAACATGTGACATAGTAAAACCATGGAGGGAAACGTGGCATTAAAACCATGGAAACATGTGGCATTAAAACCATGGAAACATGTGGCATTAAAACCATGGAAACATGTGACATTAAAACCATGGAGGGAAACATGTGGCATTAAAACCATGGAGGGAAACATGGCATTAAAACCATGGAAACATGTGACATTAAAACCATGGAAACATGTGACATTAAAACCATGGAAACATGTGGCATTAAAACCATGGAAACATGTGGCATTTAAACCATGGAAACATGCAGCATTAAAACCATGGAAACATGTGGCATTAAAACCATGGAAACATGTGGCATTAAAACCATGGAAACATGTGGCATTAAAACCATGGAAACATGTGGCATTAAAACCATGGATGGAAACATGTGGCATTAAAACCATGGAAACATGTGGCATTAAAACCATGGAAACATGTGGCATTAAAACCATGGAGGGAAACATGTGGCATTAAAACCATGGAAACATGTGGCATTAAAACCATGGAAACATGTGGCATTAAAACCATGGAAACATGTGGCATTAAAACCATGGAAACATGTGACATTAAAACCATGGAGGGAAACATGTGGCATTAAAACCATGGAAACATGTGGCATTAAAACCATGGAAACATGTGGCATTAAAACCATGGAAACATGTGGCATTAAAACCATGGAAACATGTGGCATTAAAACCATGGAAACATGTGGCATTAAAACCATGGAGGGAAACATGTGGCATTAAAACCATGGAAACATGTGGCATTAAAACCATGGAAACATGTGGCATTAAAACCATGGAAACATGTGGCATTAAAACCATGGAAACATGTGACATTAAAACCATGGAAACATGTGGCATTAAAACCATGGAAACATGTGGCATTAAAACCATGGAAACATGTGACATTAAAACCATGGAAACATGTGGAATTAAAACCATGGAAACATGTGACATTAAAACCATGGAAACATGTGGAATTAAAACAATGGAAACATGTGGCATTAAAACCATGGAAACATGTGGCATTAAAACCATGGAAACATGTGGAATTAAAACCATGGAAACATGTGGCATTAAAACCATGGAAACATGTGGTATTAAAACCATGGAGGGAAATGTGGCATTAAAACCATGGAAACATGTGGCATTAAAACCATGGAAACATGTTGGCATTAAAACCATGGAAACATGTGGTATTAAAACCATGGAGGGAAATGTGGCATTAAAACCATGGAAACATGTGACATTAAAACCATGGAGGGAAACATGTTGGCATTAAAACCATGGAAACATGTGGCATTAAAACCATGGAAACATGTGGAATTAAAAATGGAGGGAAATGTGGCATTAAAACCATGGAAACATGTGACATTAAAACCATGGAAACATGTGACATTAAAACCATGGAAACATGTGGCATT
Organism: Oncorhynchus keta; assembly: GCF_023373465.1. Classification (NCBI taxonomy): domain Eukaryota; kingdom Metazoa; phylum Chordata; class Actinopteri; order Salmoniformes; family Salmonidae; genus Oncorhynchus; species Oncorhynchus keta. The sequence goes on from NW_026290808.1 coordinate 19,863, forward strand.
AAAACCATGGAGGGAAGTTGTGGCATTAAAACCATGGAAACATGTGGCATTAAAACCATGGAAACATGAGGCATTGAAACCATGGAGGAAACGTGGCATTAAAACCATGGAAACATGTGACATTAAAACCATGGAAACATGTGGCATTAAAACCATGGAGGAAATGTGGCATTAAAACCATGGAAACATGTGACATTAAAACCATGGAAACATGTGGCATTAAAACCATGGAAACATGTGACATTAAAACCATGGAAACATGTGGCATTAAAACCATGGAAACATGTGGCATTAAAACCATGGAAACATGTGGCATTAAAACCATGGAAACATGTGGCATTAAAACCATGGAAACATGTGGCATTAAAACCATGGAAACATGTGGCATTAAAACCATGGAAACATGTGGCATTAAAACCATGGAAACATGTGACATTAAAACCATGGAAACATGTGGCATTAAAACCATGGAAACATGTGGCATTAAAACCATGGAAACATGTGGCATTAAAACCATGGAAACATGTGGCATTAAAACCATGGAGGGAAACGTGGCATTAAAACCATGGAGGGAAACGTGGCATTAAAACCATGGAAACATGCAGCATTTGGAAACATGCAGCATTAAAACCATGGAAACATGTGACATTAAAACCATGGAAACATGTGACATTAAAACCATGGAAACATGTGGCATTAAAACCATGGCTTTGTGGCATTAAAACCATGGAAACATGTGGCATTAAAACCATGGAAACATGAGGCATTGAAACCATGGAAACATGCAGCATTAAAACCATGGAAACATGCAGCATTAAAAACCATGGAAACATGCAGCATTAAAACCATGGAAACATGTGGCATTAAAACCACGGAAACATGCAGCATTAAAACCATGGAAACATGTGACATTAAAACCATGGAAACATGCAGCATTAAAACCATGGAAACATGGGCATTAAAACCATGGAAACATGACATTAAAACCATGGAAACATGTGACATTAAAACCATGGAAACATTGGCATTAAAACCATGGAAACATGTGACATTAAAACCATGGAAACAGGCATTAAAACCATGGAAACATGTGACATTAAAACCATGGAAACATGTGGCATTAAAACCATGGAAACATGTGACATTAAAACCATGGAAACATGTGGCATTAAAACCATGGAAACATGTGACATTAAAACCATGGAAACATGTGGCATTAAAACCATGGAGGGAAAATGTGGCATTAAAACCATGGAAACATGTGGAATTAAAACCATGGAAACATGTGGAATTAAAACCATGGAAACATGTGACATTAAAACCATGGAAGGATGTTGCCATTAAAACCATGGAGGGAAAAATGTGGCATTAAAACCATGGAAACATGCTTTGGCATTAAAACCATGGAAACATGAGGCATTGAAACCATGGAAAGTTGCATTAAAACCATGGAAACATGTTGGCATTAAAACCATGGAAACATGTTGGCATTAAAACCATGGAAACATGTTGGGCAGGAGTTGTTGGAAACATGCAGCATTAAAACCATGGAAACATGTGACATTAAAACCATGGAAACATGAGGCATTGAAACCATGGAAACATGCAGCATTAAAACCATGGAAACATGCAGCATTAAAACCATGGAAACATGAGGCATTAAAACCATGGAAACATGCAGCATTAAAACCATGGAAACATGCAGCATTAAAACTTTTGGAAACATGCAGCATTAAAACCATGATTCGGTAAAACCATGGAAACATGTTGGCTTAAAACCAGGATTCAGCATTAAAACCATTTACATGATTGACATTAAAACCATGAACTGTTGAGGCTGACATTAAAAGATGGAAACATGCAGCATTAAAACCATGGAAACATCCAGCATTAAAACCATGGAAACATGTGGCATTGAAACCATGGAAATTGCAGATTAAAACCATGGAAACATGCAGCATTAAACCATGGAAACATGTTGGCATTAAAACCATGGAAACATTGGCATTTGGAAATTGTGGCATTAAAACCAGTGAAACATGCAGCATTAAAACCAGGAAACATGTGACATTAAAACCAGATTGGAAACATGTGACATTAAAAACCAGGCATTAACGTTTACTAAAACCATGGAAACATGTTTTTGCATTCCAAAACCATGGAAACATGCAGCATTAAAACCATGGAAACATGAGGCATTAAAACCATGGAAACATGTGGCATTAAAACCATGGAAACATGAGGCATTAAAACCATGGAAACATGCAGCATTAAAACCATGGAAACATGCAGCATTAAAACCATGGAAACATGCAGCATTAAAACCATGGAAACATGCAGCATTAAAACCATGGAAACATGCAGCATTAAAACCATGGAAACATGCAGCATTAAAACCATGGAAACATGTGCCATTAAAACCATGGAAACATGCAGCATTAAAACCATGGAAACATGCAGCATTAAAACCATGGAAACATGCAGCATTAAAACCATGGAAACATGCAGCATTAAAACCATGGAAACATGCAGCATTAAAACCATGGAAACATGCAGCATTAAAACCATGGAAACATGCGGCATTAAAACCATGGAAACATGCAGCATTAAAACCATGGAAACATGCAGCATTAAAACCATGGAAACATGCAGCATTAAAACCATGGAAACATGCAGCATTAAAACCATGGAAACATGCAGCATTAAAACCATTGGAAACATGCAGCATTAAAACCATGGAAACATGCAGCATTAAAACCATGGAAACATGCAGCATTAAAACCATGGAAACATGCGGCATTAAAACCATGGAAACATGTGGCATTAAAACCATGGAAACATGCGGCATGAAAACCATGGAAACATGTGGCATTAAAACCATGGAAACATGCAGCATTAAAACCATGGAAACATGCAGCATTAAAACCATGGAGGTAAACACACTGTTTCTTTGCCCCGTATTGAATGAGTAACTTGTCCCCCAACACTCTGTGCAAGGTTGTATCAATGCGGTCAGGTGCACGGGGGCTTGACCAGGAGGGGGATGTCGAAGCGTCCACACTAAGGAGTCTGGCACTCGGGTCAACGGTAATGGCCGACGCCAGATGGTTGCTATCCGCTGGGGGACGAAGGACACAGACGAGCTGGACACCGTTTAACTTTGGAGGTTGCATATTGTAGCATTATTTAACGCCTCATTTCATGCATCATTTATCCCAATTATATCTTGATAAGAGTCTGATGCAAAACACAACAGAAGCATGCTGAATGTTCCCACTTTGCCCTCACCTGCCCATCCAATCAAATCGGTAGAGAGAGGGATGGAGGGAGAGAGAGACAGACGGAGAGAGAGAGAAGGAGGGAGAGAGAGAGAGAGGGAAGGAGGGAGAGAGAGGGAAGGAAGGAGAGAGCGAGAGAGAGACGGAGAGAGAGAAGGAGGGAGAGAGAGAGAGAGAGAGAGAGAGAGAGGAGGGAAGGAGGGAGAGAGAGGGAAGGTGGGAGAGAGAGAGACAGGGAAGGAGGGAGAGAGAGGGAAGGTGGGAGAGAGAGAGACAGAGAGGGAAGGAGGGAGAGAGAGAGGGAAGGAAGAGAGAGAGAGAGACGGAGAGAGAGAAGGAGGGAGAGAGAGAGAGGGAAGGAGGGAGAGAGAGGGAAGGTGGGAGAGAGAGAGACAGAGACGGAGAGAGAGAATGAAAGAGAGAAAGATAGAGAGAGAAAGAGAGAGAGACAGAGCAAGAGAGAGAGAGAGAGAGAGAGAGAGAGAGAGAGAGAGAGAGAGCAAGAGAGAGAGAGAGAGAGAGAGAGAAAGAGAGAGAGAGAAAGAGATAGAGAGACAGAGCAAGAGAGAGAGAAAGCGAGAGAGAGAGAGAAAGATAATGAGAGAGAGCAAGAGAGAGAGAGAGAGAATGAAAAGAGAGAGAGAGAAAGAGAGAGAGAGAGAGAGAGAGAGAGAGAGCAAAGAGAGAGAGAGAGAAAGATAATGAGAGAGAGCAAAGAGAGAGAGAGAGAGAAGAGAGAGAGAGAGAGAGAAAGAGAGAGAGAGAGAGAGAGAGAGAGAGAGAGAGAGAGAGCAAGAGAGAGAGAGAGAATGAAAGAGAAAAGAGAGAGAGAGAGAGAGAGAGAGAGAGACAGAGAGAGAGAGAGAGAACAGAGTTTGAGAGAGAACCAGAAAGAGAGAGAGGAGAGAAGACAAAAAGAGAATGCAACAAGAGCAAGAGAGAGAATTAAAAGAGAAAGAAGAAAAGAGCATTTCGAGGGAGAGACTGTCACAATACTTTTCAAGATGAATAGAGATAGAGAGAGAGAGAGAGAGAGAGAGAGAGAGAGAGAGAGAGAGAGAGAGAAGAGAGAGAGAAAGGATAGAGAGAATGAAAGAGAGAGAGAGAGAGAGAGAGAAGAGAGGACAGAGAAATCAAAGGATAACACTACAGAAATCCCTGTAGAGATTCCAAGTCACTTATAAGAAATGGAGAGAAATATTGTAGAGAAGAGATTCTGTAGTCAGTTGACTATGGATGCGAGAGAGATCCCAAAATGGAGAGAGACAGAGATTCCCATAGAAACAGAGAGAGAGAGAGACAGAGAGAGAGACAGAGGTGTTGCAGAGAGAGACTATATGGAGACACAAAATGAGACAGAGAGAGAGACAGAGAGTATATGGAGAGAATGAAAAAAGTCAAGAGAAGCAACAAAACAATTATACATTTTAATGAAAACCAAACTATAATTAAACTGCATTTCACACAACTGTCACAATACTTTTCAAGATGAACTCATACGGTAATTAGAAGGTTAAAGGACAGTGAAATCAAAGGATAACGACAGAAATCCCTGTAAGATTCCAAGTCACAGATAATTGAAATGGTCAAAATATTGTAAGAAGGATTCTGTAGTCCTGTTGACTATGGATGCATCCCAAAATGGCTCCCTATTCCCATAGAAACCTGGTCAGAGGTGTTGCACTATATGGATCCAAAATGGCTGCCTGTTCCCATAGGAATCTGATCAGAGGTGTTGCACTATATGGATCCAAAATGGCTCCCTGTGTCCATAGGAATCTGGTCAGAGGTGTTGCACTATATGGATCCAAAATGGCTCCCTGTGTCCATCGGAATCTGGTCAGAGGTAGTGCACTATATGGATCCAAAATGGCTCCGTATCCTTCCAGTTGAAAATAGAGACTCCGTCTTGAGAAACAGCCCCCGCATGATTCAACTGAAACCAGATTTCAACGAATTAAACTGCGTTTCACCATCACCGATTCAGCCCAACTAAATACGCTCAGAAGAAGTTTAAAATAATCAATTACACACATTTTAAAAGTGATGCCACAAAATAAAATAAAAACACTTTGAAAAACATCTATAAGTTTCCAAGTCTCAGTTAATGGGAATTGGTTTTAAAATATATATATATATATTTTTAAATTAATTATACAAGCCCTGTTAACTTTAATAGACAATCAACCGGAGTGAGGGTTTATTTCACAATAAGGAGGACATCATGTTGGGCATACGATCTAGATAGATATGGTATGGTCCTTCTGTAGCTCAGTTGGTAGAGCATGGCGCTTGTAACGCCAGGGTAGTGGGTTCGATCCCCGGGACCACCCATACATAGAATGTATGCACACATGACTGTAAGTCGCTTTGGATAAAAGCGTCTGCTAAATGGCATATATTATGGAAATGTCATCATACGCTGTAGTGTATGAGAACACCCATGCTTAATGACAACACATGCATATATATATATATATATATATTGGAATACGTTTTATTGAGTTGGTTGATTTTCTTGCTTTCCTTATGGCAACTCAGGTCTTGTGTTCCAAAATGGCTCCCTATCCCCTAAATAGTGCACTACTTTTAACTGAGGAATCTGGTCAAATGAAGTGCCCTATAAAGGGAATATGCTGCCATTTGGGACGCTTTATAAAGATAATTGGTTTTCTGTGCTTCACTCCTCTGGACGGGGCTTCCAGACCCCCGACGGAGAGCCAATGACAGAGAGGGTAAACAGAGTCAGAACCATTTAGACAGGAGAGTTAAAAACGCTTTTCTCCGGAGAAGACTGCGATACTGTAATCCAAATTCCAGGTATAGAGCCGCTCAATGCTATAGAGCATCTACGTCAGACCACTGTGAAGAGACAGGAAGATGATTTATCAGGTAGTTCCTACATCAGACCACTGTGAAGAGACAGGAAGAGGATTTATCAGGTAGTTCCTAAATCAGACCACTGTAGTTCCTCCATCAGACCACTGTGAAGAGACAGGAATAGGATTTATCAGGTAGTTCCTCCATCAGACCACTGTGAAGAGACAGGAATAGGATTTATCAGGTAGTTCCTACATCAGACCACTGTGAAGAGACAGGAATAGGATTTATCAGGTAGTTCCTCCATCAGACCACTGTAGTTCCTCCATCAGACCACTGTGAAGAGACAGGAAGAGGATTCATCAGGTAGTTCCTCATCAGACCACTGTGAAGAGACAGGAAGAGACTTTATCAGGTAGTTCCTTCATTCCAGACCACTGTGAAGAGACAGGAAGAGGATTTTATCAGGTAGTTCCTCACGTCAGACCACTGTGAAGAGACAGGAAGAGACTTTATCAGGTAGGTCCTTCATCAGACCACTGTGAAGAGACAGGAAGAGGATTCATCAGGTAGTTCCTACATCAGACCACTGTGAAGAGACAGGAAGAGGATTTATCAGGTAGTTCCTACGTCAGACCACTGTGAAGAGACAGGAAGAGACTTTATCAGGTAGTTCCTCCATCAGACCACTGTGAAGAGACAGGAAGAGGATTTATCAGGTAGTTCCTCCATCAGACCACTGTGAAGAGACAGGAAGAGGATTTATCAGGTAGTTCCTACATCAGACCACTGTGAAGAGACAGGAAGTGGATTTATCATGTAGTTCCTACATCAGACCACTGTGAAGAGACAGGAAGTGGATTTATCAGGTAGTTCCTTCATCAGACCACTGTGAAGAGACAGGAAGAGGATTTATCAGGTAGTTCCTACATCAGACCACTGTGAAGAGACAGGAAGAGGATTTCATCAGGTAGTTCCTCATTCCTTCCTCAGACCACTTGAAGAGACAGGAAGTTCCTTCCATTCCTCAGTTCCTTCCTCATTCCTTCCTCATTTCCTCATTCCTTCCTCAGGTAGTTCCTCCTCATCAGACCATTGTGAAGAGACAGGAAGAGGATTTATCAGGTCCCCAGTTCCTCACATCAGACCACTGTGAATTGAGACATTGGAAGTGGATTTATCAGGTAGTTCCTCCCATCAGAACATTGTGTTCCTTCCTCAGATACAGGAATTGGTTCCTTCCTCATTGGTATTTCCTACATCAGACCACTGTGAAGAGACAGGAAGAGGATTTATCCTTGAGACACAATGGACAGAAACATTATATTAACATCCCAAAAACACCTGTAGCAATGTTGGGGAGACAGACAACTGGGGAAAACATCCTCAGGTCGAAGAATAGGATAGTAACAGATATCGTCATTCCTTGTGTCATTGATTGTGTTCCTTCCTCATTGTGTGTGTGTGTGTCATTGTGTTCCTTGTGTGTGTGTCATTCCTTCCTCATTGTTCCTTCCTCATTGTTCCTTGTTCCTCAACT
>NW_026290808.1:30000-98366 GCF_023373465.1 Oncorhynchus keta
TCCTCTACACTCTAACCACTAGACTACCTGCCTCCTCTACACTCTAACCACTAGACTACCTGCCTCCTCTACACTCTAACCACTAGACTACCTGCCTCCTCTACACTCTAACCACTAGACTACCTGCCTCCTCTACACTCTAACCACTAGACTACCTGCCTCCTCTACACTCTAACCACTAGACTTCCTGCCTCCTCTACACTCTAACCACTAGACTACCTGCCTCCTCTACACTCTAACCACTAGACTACCTGCCTCCTCTACACTCTAACCACTAGACTACCTGCCTCCTCTACACTCTAACCACTAGACTACCTGCCTCCTCTACACTCTAACCACTAGACTACCTGCCTCCTCTACACTCTAACCACTAGGCTACCCTGCCGCCTCTACACTCTAACCACTAGGCTACCCTGCCGCCTCTACACTCTAACCACTAGGCTACCCTGCCGCCTCTACACTCTAACCACTAGGCTACCCTGCCGCCTCTACACTCTAACCACTAGGCTAGCCTGCCTCCTCTACACTCTAACCACTAGGCTACCCTGCCGCCCCTACACTCTAAACACTAGGCTACCCTGCCGCCCCTACACTCTAACCACTAGGCTACCCTGCCGCCTCTACACTCTAACCACTAGGCTAGCCTGCCGCCTCTACACTCTAACCACTAGGCTAGCCTGCCGCCTCTACACTCTAACCACTAGGCTAGCCTGCTGTTGATAGAAATGGTCTCGGAGTGTGATAGAACCAATCGGGATACTTTCCTAAGAGTTGAGCCCCTTTTGCCCTCAGAACAGCCTCATTTCGTCGGCTCATGGACTCCACGAGGTATCGAAAACGTTCCACAGGTCTGTTGGCCCATGTTGACTCTCATGCTTCCCACAGTTGAGTCAAAATGATGTTATTTAGGTGTTGAACCATTCTTAATTATTAACACAGGAAACTGTTGGGAGATAAAAAAAAAACAGCATCTTTGCAATTCTTGACATAAACTGGTTTTCCTGGCACCTACTACCATAACCCGTTTTGTCTTGCCCATTCAACCCTCTGACTGTCACACAGACACAATCCATGTCTCAAATGTCTCAAGGTCTAAACGTCCTTCTTTAAAACCTGTCTCCTCCCCTTCATCTCTACACTGATTGAAGTGGATGTAACAGGTGACATCAATAAGGGATCATAGATTCCACCTGGATTCACCTGGTCCGTCTGTGTCATGGAAAGAGCAGGTGTTCCTAATGTTGTGTTACAACTCAAAGAAATGTGTACGAATATTTACACTCCAGGAGCCAATCACAGGGGAGATGGACAGTCCAATAGCCAATCACATGGGAGATGGATTGGCCAGGAGACAAATATTTACACTCAGATCCTAAGGATGTTTATCTGTTAAACACCTTATCCTGTGGTCTTTCATCAGCAGACCACAGTCTGACCAGATCACAATCACTCCAAATAAGAAGGAAGTACATAGACTTCCTCCCAGCCAATCACAGGGGAGATGTACAGGCCAGGAGCCAATCACAGGGGAGATGGATTGGCCAGGAGCCAATCACAGGGGAGATGGATTGGCCAGGAGCCAATCACAGGGGAGATGGATTGGCCAGGAGCCAATCACAGGGGAGATGGATTGGCCAGGAGCCAATCACAGAGGAGATGGATTGGCCAGGAGCCAATCACAGGGGAGATGGATTGGCCAGGAGCCAATCACAGGGGAGATGGACTGGCCAGGAGCCAATCACAGGGGAGATGGACAGGCCAGGAGCCAATCACAGAGGAGATGGATTGGCCAGGAGCCAATCACAGAGGAGATGGATTGGCCAGGAGCCAATCACAGAGGAGATGGATTGTCCAGGAGCCAATCACAGAGGAGATGGATTGTCCAGGAGCCAATCACAGAGGAGATGGATTGTCCAGGAGCCAATCACAGAGGAGATGGATGGCATTGAGGAAGAAATCATTCCAATAATACAAAGCCCTGTTCACACTGCAGGCCTTGGTGCTCCATGTTTTATTTTGTTTTTAGTTTGTGATCCGTTTTGGTCGACTGACTGTCCAAACAGCAGGTTACAAGTGACCAAATAGGATTTGCGTGTGTGTGTGTGTGTGTGTGTGTTGAGATTAGCAGTCATTTGCTGACAACGGCTACGCTTGTTGTCATAGTAACCACGGGTGTGTTGTGCAGTGCTGTAAGCTGATTGGTGGTGGTGCTCGTGGTTCCTGTCACTCAGGAAGTTATGTAGCAGGCGAAGGTGACAAAAACGCCATCGATGTTTCCCAGTTGCTTTTCTTAATTTTAGATTTTTTTTTAAACAAGTTATTTTTTGGCTAGCCACAGAAGTCAACTTGTTAGCTCGGTAGCTGTTTAGCTAGCCACAGAAGTCAACTTGTTAGCTCGGTAGCTGTTTAGCTAGCCACAGAAGTCAACTTGTTAGCTAGGTAGCTGTTTAGCTAGCCGCAGAAGTCAAATAGTTAGCTAGGTAGCTGTTTAGCTAGCCACAGAAGTCAACTTGTTAGCTAGGTAGCTGTTTAGCTAGCCGCAGAAGTCAAATAGTTAGCTAGGTAGCTGTTTAGCTAGCCACAGAAGTCAACTTGTTAGCTAGGTAGCTGTTTAGCTAGCCACAGAAGTCAACTTGTTAGCTAGGTAGCTGTTTAGCTAGCCGCAGAAGTCAAATAGTTAGCTAGGTAGCTGTTTAGCTAGCCACAGAAGTCAACTTGTTAGCTAGGTAGCTGTTTAGCTAGCCACAGAAGTCAACTTGTTAGCTAGGTAGCTGTTTAGCTAGCCGCAGAAGTCAAATAGTTAGCTAGGTAGCTGTTTAGCTAGCCACAGAAGTCAACTTGTTAGCTAGGTAGCTGTTTAGCTAGCCGCAGAAGTCAAATAGTTAGCTAGGTAGCTGTTTAGCTAGCCACAGAAGTCAACTAGTTAGCTAGGTAGCTGTTTAGCTAGCCGCAGAAGTCAACTAGTTAGCTAGGTAGCTGTTTAGCTAGCCACAGAAGTCAACTTGTTAGCTAGGTAGCTGTTTAGCTAGCCGCAGAAGTCAAATAGTTAGCTAGGTAGCTGTTTAGCTAGCCACAGAAGTCAACTAGTTAGCTAGGTAGCTGTTTAGCTAGCCACAGAAGTCAACTAGTTAGCTAGGTAGCTGTTTAGCTAGCCACAGAAGTCAACTTGTTAGCTAGGTAGCTGTTTAGCTAGCCGCAGAAGTCAAATAGTTAGCTAGGTAGCTGTTTAGCTAGCCACAGAAGTCAACTTGTTAGCTAGGTAGCTGTTTAGCTAGCCGCAGAAGTCAAATAGTTAGCTAGGTAGCTGTTTAGCTAGCCACAGAAGTCAACTTGTTAGCTAGGTAGCTGTTTAGCTAGCCGCAGTAGTAAAATACTTAGCTAGGTAGCTGTTTAGCTAGCCACAGAACTCAACTAGTTAGCTAGGTAGCTGTTTAGCTTGCCACAGAAGTCAAATAGTTAGCTAGTTAGCCGTTTATCTAGTCAGCTAGATACCACATATCAGCCAGCTACCACACGTTCTTGTCAAAACTGTCCACAGAGTAGGTGGCAAGCAACAAGATGTGCCAAATGACAGTCTTAAAAACCACCCGAGAGCCAATAGATCAGATATGACATTCAGACACAAGTCACATGACCAGGATTCAGATTGTATCTGACTTCATACCACCTATAAGAAAAAAAAACAGAAGTGGCTTGAAATATCATATTCCATGTGCTTTGTTGCTGTTCAGACTGCAGGAAAAAGAACATATTTGAATTGGATATATTGAGTCACTTCAAACTGCCAGTGTAAACCAGCTTACAACAGAGGAGAGGAAGGACATCCCATCTCTGTCTGTCTGTGAGGTGATCATTGATGAAGACGAGAGGAGGAGATGAAGGACATCCCATCTCTATCTGTCTGTGAGGTGATCATTGATGAAGACGAGAGGAGGAGATGAAGGACATCCCATCTCTATCTGTCTGTGAGGTGATCATTGATGAAGATGAGAGGAGGAGATGAAGGACATCCCATCTCTATCTGTCTGTGAGGTGATCATTGATGAAGACGAGAGGAGGAGATGAAGGACATCCCATCTCTATCTGTCTGTGAGGTGATCATTGATGAAGACGAGAGGAGGAGATGAAGGACATCCCATCTCTGTCTGTGAGGTGATCATTGATGAAGACGAGAGGAGGAGATGAAGGACATCCCATCTCTATCTGTCTGTGAGGTGATCATTGATGAAGACGAGAGGAGGAGATGAAGGACATCCCATCTCTATCTGTCTGTGAGGTGATCATTTAGACGAGAGGAGGAGATGAAGGAGTGATGAGCCACTTATTGAACATCCTGATTGATCCAGCAGCATTGTCCTCTCTCTGGCTAGAGGAGAGAGGGAAGGAATGGAGAACTACAGAAAGACAGAAGAGGATGGAGTAGGAAGGGGAAGTCCTCTCTCTGGCTAGAGGAGAGAGGGAAGGAGTGGAGAACTACAGAAAGACAGAAGAGGATGGAGTAGGAAGGGGAAGTCCTCTCTCTGGCTAGAGGAGAGAGGGAAGGAGTGGAGAACTACAGAAAGACAGAAGAGGATGGAGTAGGAAGGGGAAGTCCTCTCTCTGGCTAGAGGAGAGAGGGAAGGAATGGAGAACTACAGAAAGACAGAAGAGGATGGAGTAGGAAGGGGAAGTCAGGGAGGGCCAGGTCAAGATTTCAGATTGATAAGACAGTTGGCAAATCAAAGAAAGAAAGAAAGAGTGAAAGAAAGAGAATAAAAGAAAGAATAAAATACATTTTAAAAAATGAAAGAATAAAAAATAAAAAAATAATAAAATAAAATAAAGAATAAAAGAACGAATGACAGAAAAATTGAGAAAGAGAAAGAGAGCGATAGAGAAAAAGAACATTCTTAGCAATTCTTAGCAATTGTTCTGTATACAGTCAGTCCTCTATACATGGCTGTGATTCAGTCGGTCCTCTATACATGGCTGTGATTCAGTCAGTCCTCTATACATGGCTGTGATTCAGTCAGTCCTCTATACATGGCTGTGATTCAGTCAGTCCTCTGTGGTCCTCTATACATGGCTGTGATTCAGTCAGTCCTCTGTGGTCCTCTATACATGGCTGTGATTCAGTCAGTCCTCTATACATGGCTGTGTTTCAGTCAGTCCTCTATACATGGCTGTGTTTCAGTCAGTCCTCTGTGGTCCTCTATACATGGCTGTGATTCAGTCAGTCCTCTGTGGTCCTCTATACATGGCTGTGATTCAGTCAGTCCTCTATACATGGCTGTGATTCAGTCAGTCCTCTATACATGGCTGTGATTCAGTCAGTCCTCTGTGGTCCTCTATACATGGCTGTGATTCAGTCAGTCCTCTATACATGGCTGTGATTCAGTCAGTCCTCTGTGGTCCTCTATACATGGCTGTGTTTCAGTCAGTCCTCTATACATGGCTGTGTTTCAGTCAGTCCTCTGTGGTCCTCTATACATGGCTGTGATTCAGTCAGTCCTCTATACATGGCTGTGATTCAGTCAGTCCTCTATACATGGCTGTGATTCAGTCAGTCCTCTGTGGTCCTCTATACATGGCTGTGTTTCAGTCAGTCCTCTATACATGGCTGTGTTTCAGTCAGTCCTCTGTGGTCCTCTATACATGGCTGTGATTCAGTCAGTCCTCTGTGGTCCTCTATACATGGCTGTGTTTCAGTCAGTCCTCTATACATGGCTGTGTTTCAGTCAGTCCTCTATACATGGCTGTGTTTCAGTCAGTCCTCTATACATGGCTGTGTTTCAGTCAGTCCTCTATACATGGCTGTGTTTCAGTCAGTCCTCTATACATGGCTGTGTTTCAGTCAGTCCTCTATACATGGCTGTGTTTCAGTCAGTCCTCTATACATGGCTGTGTTTCAGTCAGTCCTCTATACATGGCTGTGATTCAGTCAGTCCTCTATACATGGCTGTGATTCAGTCAGTCCTCTGTGGTCCTCTATACATGGCTGTGATTCAGTCAGTCCTCTATACATGGCTGTGTTTCAGTCAGTCCTCTATACATGGCTGTGTTTCAGTCAGTCCTCTGTGGTCCTCTATACATGGCTGTGTTTCAGTCAGTCCTCTATACATGGCTGTGTTTCAGTCAGTCCTCTATACATGGCTGTGATTCAGTCAGTCCTCTATACATGGCTGTGTTTCAGTCAGTCCTCTATACATGGCTGTGGTTCAGTCAGTCCTCTATACATGGCTGTGTTTCAGTCAGTCCTCTGTGGTCCTCTATACATGGCTGTGTTTCAGTCAGTCCTCTATACATGGCTGTGTTTCAGTCAGTCCTCTATACATGGCTGTGATTCAGTCAGTCCTCTATACATGGCTGTGTTTCAGTCAGTCCTCTATACATGGCTGTGATTCAGTCAGTCCTCTATACATGGCTGTGATTCAGTCAGTCCTCTATACATGGCTGTGATTCAGTCAGTCCTCTGTGGTCCTCTATACATGGCTGTGATTCAGTCAGTCCTCTGTGGTCCTCTATACATGGCTGTGTTTCAGTCAGTCCTCTATACATGGCTGTGTTTCAGTCAGTCCTCTATACATGGCTGTGATTCAGTCAGTCCTCTATACATGGCTGTGATTCAGTCAGTCCTCTATACATGGCTGTGATTCAGTCAGTCCTCTGTGGTCCTCTATACATGGCTGTGATTCAGTCAGTCCTCTATACATGGCTGTGTTTCAGTCAGTCCTCTATACATGGCTGTGATTCAGTCAGTCCTCTATACATGGCTGTGTTTCAGTCAGTCCTCTATACATGGCTGTGTTTCAGTCAGTCCTCTATACATGGCTGTGATTCAGTCAGTCCTCTATACATGGCTGTGATTCAGTCAGTCCTCTATACATGGCTGTGATTCAGTCAGTCCTCTGTGGTCCTCTATACATGGCTGTGATTCAGTCAGTCCTCTATACATGGCTGTGTTTCAGTCAGTCCTCTATACATGGCTGTGTTTCAGTCAGTCCTCTATACATGGCTGTGTTTCAGTCAGTCCTCTATACATGGCTGTGTTTCAGTCAGTCCTCTATACATGGCTGTGATTCAGTCAGTCCTCTATACATGGCTGTGGTTCAGTCAGTCCTCTATACATGGCTGTGTTTCAGTCAGTCCTCTATACATGGCTGTGTTTCAGTCAGTCCTCTATACATGGCTGTGATTCAGTCAGTCCTCTGTGGTCCTCTATACATGGCTGTGGTTCAGTCAGTCCTCTATACATGGCTGTGTTTCAGTCAGTCCTCTATACATGGCTGTGATTCAGTCAGTCCTCTATACATGGCTGTGATTCAGTCAGTCCTCTATACATGGCTGTGATTCAGTCAGTCCTCTATACATGGCTGTGATTCAGTCAGTCCTCTATACATGGCTGTGATTCAGTCAGTCCTCTGTGGTCCTCTATACATGGCTGTGTTTCAGTCAGTCCTCTATACATGGCTGTGATTCAGTCAGTCCTCTATACATGGCTGTGATTCAGTCAGTCCTCTGTGGTCCTCTATACATGGCTGTGTTTCAGTCAGTCCTCTGTGGTCCTCTATACATGGCTGTGATTCAGTCAGTCCTCTGTGGTCCTCTATACATGGCTGTGGTTCAGTCAGTCCTCTATACATGGCTGTGATTCAGTCAGTCCTCTATACATGGCTGTGATTCAGTCAGTCCTCTATACATGGCTGTGATTCAGTCAGTCCTCTATACATGGCTGTGTTTCAGTCAGTCCTCTATACATGGCTGTGTTTCAGTCAGTCCTCTATACATGGCTGTGATTCAGTCAGTCCTCTATACATGGCTGTGATTCAGTCAGTCCTCTATACATGGCTGTGTTTCAGTCAGTCCTCTATACATGGCTGTGTTTCAGTCAGTCCTCTATACATGGCTGTGATTCAGTCAGTCCTCTATACATGGCTGTGTTTCAGTCAGTCCTCTATACATGGCTGTGTTTCAGTCAGTCCTCTATACATGGCTGTGGTTCAGTCAGTCCTCTATACATGGCTGTGTTTCAGTCAGTCCTCTATACATGGCTGTGTTTCAGTCAGTCCTCTATACATGGCTGTGATTCAGTCAGTCCTCTATACATGGCTGTGATTCAGTCAGTCCTCTATACATGGCTGTGTTTCAGTCAGTCCTCTATACATGGCTGTGTTTCAGTCAGTCCTCTATACATGGCTGTGATTCAGTCAGTCCTCTGTGGTCCTCTATACATGGCTGTGATTCAGTCAGTCCTCTATACATGGCTGTGTTTCAGTCAGTCCTCTATACATGGCTGTGATTCAGTCAGTCCTCTGTGGTCCTCTATACATGGCTGTGATTCAGTCAGTCCTCTATACATGGCTGTGATTCAGTCAGTCCTCTATACATGGCTGTGATTCAGTCAGTCCTCTGTGGTCCTCTATACATGGCTGTGATTCAGTCAGTCCTCTGTGGTCCTCTATACATGGCTGTGATTCAGTCAGTCCTCTATACATGGCTGTGATTCAGTCAGTCCTCTATACATGGCTGTGTTTCAGTCAGTCCTCTGTGGTCCTCTATACATGGCTGTGTTTCAGTCAGTCCTCTATACATGGCTGTGTTTCAGTCAGTCCTCTATACATGGCTGTGATTCAGTCAGTCCTCTATACATGGCTGTGATTCAGTCAGTCCTCTATACATGGCTGTGATTCAGTCAGTCCTCTATACATGGCTGTGTTTCAGTCAGTCCTCTATACATGGCTGTGTTTCAGTCAGTCCTCTATACATGGCTGTGATTCAGTCAGTCCTCTATACATGGCTGTGTTTCAGTCAGTCCTCTATACATGGCTGTGTTTCAGTCAGTCCTCTATACATGGCTGTGTTTCAGTCAGTCCTCTATACATGGCTGTGATTCAGTCAGTCCTCTATACATGGCTGTGATTCAGTCAGTCCTCTATACATGGCTGTGATTCAGTCAGTCCTCTATACATGGCTGTGTTTCAGTCAGTCCTCTATACATGGCTGTGTTTCAGTCAGTCCTCTATACATGGCTGTGTTTCAGTCAGTCCTCTATACATGGCTGTGTTTCAGTCAGTCCTCTATACATGGCTGTGTTTCAGTCAGTCCTCTATACATGGCTGTGATTCAGTCAGTCCTCTATACATGGCTGTGATTCAGTCAGTCCTCTATACATGGCTGTGATTCAGTCAGTCCTCTATACATGGCTGTGTTTCAGTCAGTCCTCTGTGGTCCTCTATACATGGCTGTGATTCAGTCAGTCCTCTGTGGTCCTCTATACATGGCTGTGATTCAGTCAGTCCTCTATACATGGCTGTGATTCAGTCAGTCCTCTATACATGGCTGTGATTCAGTCAGTCCTCTATACATGGCTGTGATTCAGTCAGTCCTCTATACATGGCTGTGATTCAGTCAGTCCTCTATACATGGCTGTGATTCAGTCAGTCCTCTATACATGGCTGTGATTCAGTCAGTCCTCTGTGGTCCTCTATACATGGCTGTGATTCAGTCAGTCCTCTATACATGGCTGTGATTCAGTCAGTCCTCTGTGGTCCTCTATACATGGCTGTGATTCAGTCAGTCCTCTATACATGGCTGTGATTCAGTCAGTCCTCTATACATGGCTGTGATTCAGTCAGTCCTCTATACATGGCTGTGTTTCAGTCAGTCCTCTGTGGTCCTCTATACATGGCTGTGATTCAGTCAGTCCTCTGTGGTCCTCTATACATGGCTGTGATTCAGTCAGTCCTCTGTGGTCCTCTATACATGGCTGTGATTCAGTCAGTCCTCTATACATGGCTGTGTTTCAGTCAGTCCTCTATACATGGCTGTGATTCAGTCAGTCCTCTGTGGTCCTCTATACATGGCTGTGTTTCAGTCAGTCCTCTATACATGGCTGTGATTCAGTCAGTCCTCTATACATGGCTGTGATTCAGTCAGTCCTCTGTGGTCCTCTATACATGGCTGTGTTTCAGTCAGTCCTCTATACATGGCTGTGATTCAGTCAGTCCTCTGTGGTCCTCTATACATGGCTGTGTTTCAGTCAGTCCTCTATACATGGCTGTGATTCAGTCAGTCCTCTATACATGGCTGTGATTCAGTCAGTCCTCTATACATGGCTGTGATTCAGTCAGTCCTCTATACATGGCTGTGATTCAGTCAGTCCTCTATACATGGCTGTGGTTCAGTCAGTCCTCTGTGGTCCTCTATACATGGCTGTGATTCAGTCAGTCCTCTATACATGGCTGTGGTTCAGTCAGTCCTCTATACATGGCTGTGATTCAGTCAGTCCTCTGTGGTCCTCTATACATGGCTGTGATTCAGTCAGTCCTCTGTGGTCCTCTATACATGGCTGTGATTCAGTCAGTCCTCTGTGGTCCTCTATACATGGCTGTGATTCAGTCAGTCCTCTATACATGGCTGTGTTTCAGTCAGTCCTCTATACATGGCTGTGGTTCAGTCAGTCCTCTATACATGGCTGTGATTCAGTCAGTCCTCTATACATGGCTGTGATTCAGTCAGTCCTCTATACATGGCTGTGGTTCAGTCAGTCCTCTATACATGGCTGTGATTCAGTCAGTCCTCTATACATGGCTGTGATTCAGTCAGTCCTCTATACATGGCTGTGATTCAGTCAGTCCTCTGTGGTCCTCTATACATGGCTGTGATTCAGTCAGTCCTCTGTGGTCCTCTATACATGGCTGTGATTCAGTCAGTCCTCTGTGGTCCTCTATACATGGCTGTGATTCAGTCAGTCCTCTATACATGGCTGTGATTCAGTCAGTCCTCTGTGGTCCTCTATACATGGCTGTGATTCAGTCAGTCCTCTATACATGGCTGTGATTCAGTCAGTCCTCTGTGGTCCTCTATACATGGCTGTGATTCAGTCAGTCCTCTATACATGGCTGTGTTTCAGTCAGTCCTCTGTGGTCCTCTATACATGGCTGTGTTTCAGTCAGTCCTCTATACATGGCTGTGATTCAGTCAGTCCTCTATACATGGCTGTGATTCAGTCAGTCCTCTATACATGGCTGTGATTCAGTCAGTCCTCTGTAGTCCTCTATACATGGCTGTGATTCAGTCAGTCCTCTATACATGGCTGTGATTCAGTCAGTCCTCTGTGGTCCTCTATACATGGCTGTGATTCAGTCAGTCCTCTATACATGGCTGTGATTCAGTCAGTCCTCTGTGGTCCTCTATACATGGCTGTGTTTCAGTCAGTCCTCTATACATGGCTGTGTTTCAGTCAGTCCTCTATACATGGCTGTGATTCAGTCAGTCCTCTATACATGGCTGTGATTCAGTCAGTCCTCTATACATGGCTGTGTTTCAGTCAGTCCTCTATACATGGCTGTGTTTCAGTCAGTCCTCTATACATGGCTGTGATTCAGTCAGTCCTCTATACATGGCTGTGATTCAGTCAGTCCTCTATACATGGCTGTGTTTCAGTCAGTCCTCTATACATGGCTGTGATTCAGTCAGTCCTCTATACATGGCTGTGTTTCAGTCAGTCCTCTATACATGGCTGTGTTTCAGTCAGTCCTCTATACATGGCTGTGATTCAGTCAGTCCTCTATACATGGCTGTGTTTCAGTCAGTCCTCTATACATGGCTGTGTTTCAGTCAGTCCTCTATACATGGCTGTGTTTCAGTCAGTCCTCTATACATGGCTGTGTTTCAGTCAGTCCTCTATACATGGCTGTGTTTCAGTCAGTCCTCTATACATGGCTGTGTTTCAGTCAGTCCTCTATACATGGCTGTGATTCAGTCAGTCCTCTATACATGGCTGTGTTTCAGTCAGTCCTCTATACATGGCTGTGATTCAGTCAGTCCTCTATACATGGCTGTGATTCAGTCAGTCCTCTGTGGTCCTCTATACATGGCTGTGTTTCAGTCAGTCCTCTGTGGTCCTCTATACATGGCTGTGATTCAGTCAGTCCTCTATACATGGCTGTGATTCAGTCAGTCCTCTATACATGGCTGTGATTCAGTCAGTCCTCTATACATGGCTGTGATTCAGTCAGTCCTCTATACATGGCTGTGATTCAGTCAGTCCTCTATACATGGCTGTGATTCAGTCAGTCCTCTATACATGGCTGTGTTTCAGTCAGTCCTCTATACATGGCTGTGATTCAGTCAGTCCTCTATACATGGCTGTGATTCAGTCAGTCCTCTGTGGTCCTCTATACATGGCTGTGATTCAGTCAGTCCTCTGTGGTCCTCTATACATGGCTGTGATTCAGTCAGTCCTCTGTGGTCCTCTATACATGGCTGTGATTCAGTCAGTCCTCTATACATGGCTGTGATTCAGTCAGTCCTCTATACATGGCTGTGATTCAGTCAGTCCTCTATACATGGCTGTGTTTCAGTCAGTCCTCTATACATGGCTGTGATTCAGTCAGTCCTCTGTGGTCCTCTATACATGGCTGTGTTTCAGTCAGTCCTCTATACATGGCTGTGATTCAGTCAGTCCTCTATACATGGCTGTGATTCAGTCAGTCCTCTATACATGGCTGTGTTTCAGTCAGTCCTCTATACATGGCTGTGATTCAGTCAGTCCTCTATACATGGCTGTGATTCAGTCAGTCCTCTATACATGGCTGTGATTCAGTCAGTCCTCTGTTGTCCTCTATACATGGCTGTGATTCAGTCAGTCCTCTGTGGTCCTCTATACATGGCTGTGATTCAGTCAGTCCTCTGTGGTCCTCTATACATGGCTGTGATTCAGTCAGTCCTCTATACATGGCTGTGTTTCAGTCAGTCCTCTATACATGGCTGTGATTCAGTCAGTCCTCTATACATGGCTGTGTTTCAGTCAGTCCTCTATACATGGCTGTGATTCAGTCAGTCCTCTATACATGGCTGTGATTCAGTCAGTCCTCTATACATGGCTGTGTTTCAGTCAGTCCTCTATACATGGCTGTGATTCAGTCAGTCCTCTATACATGGCTGTGATTCAGTCAGTCCTCTATACATGGCTGTGATTCAGTCGGTCCTCTATACATGGCTGTGATTCAGTCAGTCCTCTATACATGGCTGTGATTCAGTCAGTCCTCTGTGGTCCTCTATACATGGCTGTGTTTCAGTCAGTCCTCTGTGGTCCTCTATACATGGCTGTGATTCAGTCAGTCCTCTGTGGTCCTCTATACATGGCTGTGATTCAGTCAGTCCTCTGTGGTCCTCTATACATGGCTGTGTTTCAGTCAGTCCTCTATACATGGCTGTGATTCAGTCAGTCCTCTATACATGGCTGTGATTCAGTCAGTCCTCTATACATGGCTGTGTTTCAGTCAGTCCTCTATACATGGCTGTGATTCAGTCAGTCCTCTATACATGGCTGTGATTCAGTCAGTCCTCTGTGGTCCTCTAAACATGGCTGTGATTCAGTCAGTCCTCTGTGGTCCTCTATACATGGCTGTGGTTCAGTCAGTCCTCTATACATGGCTGTGATTCAGTCAGTCCTCTGTGGTCCTCTATACATGGCTGTGATTCAGTCAGTCCTCTATACATGGCTGTGATTCAGTCAGTCCTCTATACATGGCTGTGATTCAGTCAGTCCTCTGTGGTCCTCTATACATGGCTGTGGTTCAGTCAGTCCTCTATACATGGCTGTGTTTCAGTCAGTCCTCTATACATGGCTGTGATTCAGTCAGTCCTCTATACATGGCTGTGATTCAGTCAGTCCTCTGTGGTCCTCTATACATGGCTGTGATTCAGTCAGTCCTCTATACATGGCTGTGATTCAGTCAGTCCTCTATACATGGCTGTGTTTCAGTCAGTCCTCTATACATGGCTGTGGTTCAGTCAGTCCTCTATACATGGCTGTGTTTCAGTCAGTCCTCTGTGGTCCTCTATACATGGCTGTGATTCAGTCAGTCCTCTATACATGGCTGTGATTCAGTCAGTCCTCTATACATGGCTGTGATTCAGTCAGTCCTCTGTGGTCCTCTATACATGGCTGTGATTCAGTCAGTCCTCTATACATGGCTGTGTTTCAGTCAGTCCTCTATACATGGCTGTGTTTCAGTCAGTCCTCTATACATGGCTGTGATTCAGTCAGTCCTCTATACATGGCTGTGATTCAGTCAGTCCTCTATACATGGCTGTGATTCAGTCAGTCCTCTGTGGTCCTCTATACATGGCTGTGTTTCAGTCAGTCCTCTATACATGGCTGTGATTCAGTCAGTCCTCTATACATGGCTGTGATTCAGTCGGTCCTCTATACATGGCTGTGATTCAGTCAGTCCTCTATACATGGCTGTGATTCAGTCAGTCCTCTATACATGGCTGTGATTCAGTCAGTCCTCTATACATGGCTGTGATTCAGTCAGTCCTCTATACATGGCTGTGATTCAGTCAGTCCTC
The DNA here is from genome assembly GCF_023373465.1 of Oncorhynchus keta. NCBI lineage: Eukaryota > Metazoa > Chordata > Actinopteri > Salmoniformes > Salmonidae > Oncorhynchus > Oncorhynchus keta. Next base: position 44,341 of record NW_026290808.1, read on the forward strand.
TGTGGTCCTCTATACATGGCTGTGATTCAGTCAGTCCTCTATACATGGCTGTGATTCAGTCAGTCCTCTATACATGGCTGTGTTTCAGTCAGTCCTCTATACATGGCTGTGGTTCAGTCAGTCCTCTATACATGGCTGTGGTTCAGTCAGTCCTCTATACATGGCTGTGTTTCAGTCAGTCCTCTATACATGGCTGTGTTTCAGTCAGTCCTCTATACATGGCTGTGTTTCAGTCAGTCCTCTATACATGGCTGTGATTCAGTCAGTCCTCTATACATGGCTGTGATTCAGTCAGTCCTCTATACATGGCTGTGTTTCAGTCAGTCCTCTATACATGGCTGTGATTCAGTCAGTCCTCTGTGGTCCTCTATACATGGCTGTGATTCAGTCAGTCCTCTGTGGTCCTCTATACATGGCTGTGATTCAGTCAGTCCTCTGTGGTCCTCTATACATGGCTGTGATTCAGTCAGTCCTCTGTGGTCCTCTATACATGGCTGTGATTCAGTCAGTCCTCTATACATGGCTGTGATTCAGTCAGTCCTCTATACATGGCTGTGATTCAGTCAGTCCTCTGTGGTCCTCTATACATGGCTGTGATTCAGTCAGTCCTCTGTGGTCCTCTATACATGGCTGTGTTTCAGTCAGTCCTCTATACATGGCTGTGATTCAGTCAGTCCTCTATACATGGCTGTGATTCAGTCAGTCCTCTGTGGTCCTCTATACATGGCTGTGATTCAGTCAGTCCTCTGTGGTCCTCTATACATGGCTGTGATTCAGTCAGTCCTCTATACATGGCTGTGTTTCAGTCAGTCCTCTATACATGGCTGTGATTCAGTCAGTCCTCTGTGGTCCTCTATACATGGCTGTGATTCAGTCAGTCCTCTATACATGGCTGTGATTCAGTCAGTCCTCTGTGGTCCTCTATACATGGCTGTGATTCAGTCAGTCCTCTATACATGGCTGTGATTCAGTCAGTCCTCTATACATGGCTGTGGTTCAGTCAGTCCTCTATACATGGCTGTGTTTCAGTCAGTCCTCTGTGGTCCTCTATACATGGCTGTGATTCAGTCAGTCCTCTGTGGTCCTCTATACATGGCTGTGATTCAGTCAGTCCTCTATACATGGCTGTGATTCAGTCAGTCCTCTATACATGGCTGTGTTTCAGTCAGTCCTCTATACATGGCTGTGTTTCAGTCAGTCTTCTATACATGGCTGTGTTTCAGTCAGTCCTCTATACATGGCTGTGTTTCAGTCAGTCCTCTATACATGGCTGTGTTTCAGTCAGTCCTCTATACATGGCTGTGTTTCAGTCAGTCCTCTATACATGGCTGTGTTTCAGTCAGTCCTCTATACATGGCTGTGTTTCAGTCAGTCCTCTATACATGGCTGTGATTCAGTCAGTCCTCTATACATGGCTGTGTTTCAGTCAGTCCTCTATACATGGCTGTGTTTCAGTCAGTCCGCTGTACATGGCTGTGTTTCAGTCAGTCCTCTATACATGGCTGTGGTTCAGTCAGTCCTCTATACATGGCTGTGATTCAGTCAGTCCTCTATACATGGCTGTGGTTCAGTCAGTCCTCTATACATGGCTGTGATTCAGTCAGTCCTCTGTGGTCCTCTATACATGGCTGTGGTTCAGTCAGTCCTCTATACATGGCTGTGTTTCAGTCAGTCCTCTATACATGGCTGTGTTTCAGTCAGTCCTCTGTGGTCCTCTATACATGGCTGTGGTTCAGTCAGTCCTCTATACATGGCTGTGATTCAGTCAGTCCTCTGTGGTCCTCTATACATGGCTGTGGTTCAGTCAGTCCTCTATACATGGCTGTGATTCAGTCAGTCCTCTGTGGTCCTCTATACATGGCTGTGGTTCAGTCAGTCCTCTATACATGGCTGTGGTTCAGTCAGTCCTCTATACATGGCTGTGATTCAGTCAGTCCTCTATACATGGCTGTGATTCAGTCAGTCCTCTATACATGGCTGTGATTCAGTCAGTCCTCTGTGGTCCTCTATACATGGCTGTGATTCAGTCAGTCCTCTATACATGGCTGTGATTCAGTCAGTCCTCTGTGGTCCTCTATACATGGCTGTGTTTCAGTCAGTCCTCTGTGGTCCTCTATACATGGCTGTGTTTCAGTCAGTCCTCTATACATGGCTGTGTTTCAGTCAGTCCTCTATACATGGCTGTGGTTCAGTCAGTCCTCTATACATGGCTGTGATTCAGTCAGTCCTCTATACATGGCTGTGATTCAGTCAGTCCTCTATACATGGCTGTGGTTCAGTCAGTCCTCTATACATGGCTGTGATTCAGTCAGTCCTCTATACATGGCTGTGATTCAGTCAGTCCTCTATACATGGCTGTGATTCAGTCAGTCCTCTATACATGGCTGTGGTTCAGTCAGTCCTCTATACATGGCTGTGTTTCAGTCAGTCCTCTATACATGGCTGTGGTTCAGTCAGTCCTCTATACATGGCTGTGATTCAGTCAGTCCTCTATACATGGCTGTGTTTCAGTCAGTCCTCTGTGGTCCTCTATACATGGCTGTGTTTCAGTCAGTCCTCTATACATGGCTGTGATTCAGTCAGTCCTCTATACATGGCTGTGGTTCAGTCAGTCCTCTATACATGGCTGTGATTCAGTCAGTCCTCTATACATGGCTGTGATTCAGTCAGTCCTCTGTGGTCCTCTATACATGGCTGTGATTCAGTCAGTCCTCTGTGGTCCTCTATACATGGCTGTGATTCAGTCAGTCCTCTATACATGGCTGTGATTCAGTCAGTCCTCTGTGGTCCTCTATACATGGCTGTGATTCAGTCAGTCCTCTATACATGGCTGTGATTCAGTCAGTCCTCTATACATGGCTGTGATTCAGTCAGTCCTCTATACATGGCTGTGGTTCAGTCAGTCCTCTATACATGGCTGTGATTCAGTCAGTCCTCTATACATGGCTGTGATTCAGTCAGTCCTCTATACATGGCTGTGATTCAGTCAGTCCTCTATACATGGCTGTGATTCAGTCAGTCCTCTATACATGGCTGTGATTCAGTCAGTCCTCTGTGGTCCTCTATACATGGCTGTGTTTCAGTCAGTCCTCTATACATGGCTGTGATTCAGTCAGTCCTCTGTGGTCCTCTATACATGGCTGTGTTTCAGTCAGTCCTCTATACATGGCTGTGGTTCAGTCAGTCCTCTATACATGGCTGTGATTCAGTCAGTCCTCTGTGGTCCTCTATACATGGCTGTGATTCAGTCAGTCCTCTATACATGGCTGTGTTTCAGTCAGTCCTCTATACATGGCTGTGTTTCAGTCAGTCCTCTATACATGGCTGTGATTCAGTCAGTCCTCTATACATGGCTGTGATTCAGTCAGTCCTCTATACATGGCTGTGATTCAGTCAGTCCTCTATACATGGCTGTGATTCAGTCAGTCCTCTGTGGTCCTCTATACATGGCTGTGTTTCAGTCAGTCCTCTATACATGGCTGTGATTCAGTCAGTCCTCTATACATGGCTGTGTTTCAGTCAGTCCTCTATACATGGCTGTGGTTCAGTCAGTCCTCTATACATGGCTGTGTTTCAGTCAGTCCTCTATACATGGCTGTGATTCAGTCAGTCCTCTATACATGGCTGTGATTCAGTCAGTCCTCTGTGGTCCTCTATACATGGCTGTGATTCAGTCAGTCCTCTATACATGGCTGTGATTCAGTCAGTCCTCTATACATGGCTGTGATTCAGTCAGTCCTCTATACATGGCTGTGTTTCAGTCAGTCCTCTATACATGGCTGTGATTCAGTCAGTCCTCTATACATGGCTGTGGTTCAGTCAGTCCTCTATACATGGCTGTGATTCAGTCAGTCCTCTATACATGGCTGTGGTTCAGTCAGTCCTCTGTGGTCCTCTATACATGGCTGTGTTTCAGTCAGTCCTCTATACATGGCTGTGATTCAGTCAGTCCTCTATACATGGCTGTGTTTCAGTCAGTCCTCTATACATGGCTGTGATTCAGTCAGTCCTCTGTGGTCCTCTATACATGGCTGTGATTCAGTCAGTCCTCTATACATGGCTGTGATTCAGTCAGTCCTCTATACATGGCTGTGTTTCAGTCAGTCCTCTATACATGGCTGTGATTCAGTCAGTCCTCTGTGGTCCTCTATACATGGCTGTGATTCAGTCAGTCCTCTGTGGTCCTCTATACATGGCTGTGATTCAGTCAGTCCTCTGTGGTCCTCTATACATGGCTGTGTTTCAGTCAGTCCTCTCCACATCTATGACTCTCAGAACGTCTTTAGTTGCTATAGATACCATACTTCACTGATTTTGTAATGTCAGGAATAGTCATCTGTTCAGTGGATCAACATTGACATTGGCGTGACCATGTGATATACTGTTAGAGATTCAATGCCACTATGAAAAGCAACGGAACAACATGTGTCTACATGATAGATCTTAAAAGTCACACCTACATTCCTCCCCCTGTTTATGGAGATGTCATCTGGAATCTCAAGGTGTCCTTTGCACTGTATCTGTGGACTGGTAATCTGTTTACTGCTGTACGGGAGGAGTGTTGGAGAGGAGAGGAGGACTGAGTGGGGGAGAGGAGAGGAGGACTGACTGGGGGAGAGGAGAGGAGGACTGACTGGGGGAGAGGAGAGGAGGACTGACTGGGGGAGAGGAGAGGAGGACTGACTGGGGGAGAGAGGAGGACTGACTGGGAGGGAGGAGAGGCGGACTGACTGGGGGAGAGGAGGACTGACTGGGGGAGAGGAGAGGAGGACTGACTGGAGGGAGGAGAGGAGGACTGACTGGTGGAGAGGAGGACTGACTGGGGGAAGGAGGACTGACTGGGAGGAGGAGGACTGACTGGGAGAGAGGAGGACTGACTGGGTGAGAGGAGAGGAGGACTGACTGGGTGAGAGGAGAGGAGGACTGACTGAGAGGAGAGGAGGACTGACTGGGTGAGAGGAGAGGAGGACTGACTGGGTGAGAGGAGAGGAGGACTGACTGGGGGAGATGAGAGGAGGACTGACTGGAGGAGAAGAGAGGAGGACTGGCTGGAGGAGAGGAGACGAGGACTGACTGGTGGAGAGAGGACTGACTGTGGGAGAGGAGGACTGACTGGGGGAGAGGAGGACTGACTGGGGAGAGGAAAGGAGGACTGACTGGAGGAGAGGAGAGGAGGACTGACTGGAGGAGAGGAGGACTGACTGGGAGAGAGGAGGACTGACTGGGGGAGAAGAGGACTGACTGGGGGACAGGAGAGGAGGACTGACTGGGGGACAGGAGAGGAGGACTGACTGGGGGGAGGAGGACTGACTGGGGGAGAGGATGACTGACTGGGGGGAGGAGAGGACTGACTGGTGGAGAGGAGGAGGACTGACTGGTGGAGAGGAGGACTGACTGGGAGAGAGGAGGACTGACTGGGGGAGAGGAGGACTGACTGGGGAGAGGAGGACTGACTGGGGGAGAGGAGGACTGACTGGGAGGGGAGGACTGACTTGGAGAGAGGAGGACTGACTGGGGAGAGGAGGACTGACTGGGGAGAGGAGAGGAGGACTGACTGGGGAGAGAGATGAGGACTGACTGGAGGGAGGAGATGAGGACTGACTGGGGGAGGAGATGAGGACTGACTGGAGGGAGGAGAGGAGGACTGACTGGTGGAGAGGAGGACTGACTGGGGGAGAGGAGGACTGACTGGGGAGAGGAGGACTGACTGGGGGAGAGGAGGACTGACTGGGGGGAGAGGAGAGGAGGACTGACTGGAGAGAGAGAGGAGGACTGACTGGAGGAGAGGAGAGGAGGACTGACTGGGGGAGAGGAGAGGATGACTGACTGGGGAGAGGAGAGGATGACTGACTGGGGGAGAGGAGAGGATGACTGACTGGGGGAGAGGAGAGGAGGACTGACTGCAGGAGAGGAGGACTGACTGGTGGAGAGGAGGACTGACTGGGGAGAGGAGGACTGACTGGGGGAGAGGAGGACTGACTGGGTGAGAGGAGAGGACTGACTGGTGGAGAGGAGAGGACTGACTGGTGGAGAGGAGAGGACTGACTGGGGGAGAGGAGAGGACTGACTGGGGGAGAGGAGAGGACTGACTGGGGGAGAGGAGAGGAGCACTGACTGGGGGAGAGGAGAACTGACTGGAGGAGAGGAGGACTGACTGGGGAGAGGAGGAGGACTGACTGGGGAGAGGAGAGGAGACTTGACTGGGGAGAGGAGAGGAGGACTGACTGCAGGAGAGGAGGACTGACTGGAGGAGAGGAGGACTGACTGGAGGAGAGGATGTCTGACTGGAGGAGAGGAGGACTGATTGGGGGAGAGGAGAGGAGGACTGACTGGAGGAGAGGAGGACTGACTGGAGGAGAGGAGAGGAGGACTGACTGGATGAGAGGAGAGGAGGACTGACTGGAGGAGAGGAGAGGAGGACTGACTGGAGGAGAGGAGAGGAGGGCTGAGTGGAGGAGAAGAGAGGATGTCTGACTGGAGGAGAGGATGTCTGACTGGAGGAGAGGAGGACTGAGTGGAGGAGAGGAGGACTGAGTGGAGGAGAGGAGAGGAGGACTGAATGGAGGAGAGGGTGTAAATGGACAAAACGTCAATCACGTTTCACAGCCTCTCATCTCAGCCGTAGGGAATCAGGCAAGACACTGGTTCTCCTCTCAGATGCTGAGAATTTGACAGGAACATTTTTGTCCTCTCAGATGCTAAGAATCAGACAGGACAATAGTCTCCTCTAATCCGCTGCGAATCAGACTGGACAATAGTTGTCCTCTCAACCGCTGATAATCAAACTGGACAATAGTTGTCCTCTCAGATGCTAAGAATCAGACAGGACAATAGTCTCCTCTAATCCGCTGCGAATCAGACTGGACAATAGTTGTCCTCTCAACCGCTGATAATCAGACAGGACAATGGTTGTCCTCTCAACCGCTAATAATCAGACAGGACAATAGTTGTCCTCTCAGCCACTAATAATCAGACAGGAAAATGAGAATGAGACAGGACAATGGTTGTCCTCTCAGCCACTGAGAATGAGACAGGAAAATGGTTGTCCTCTCAGCCACTGAGAATGAGACAGGAAAATGGTTGTGCTCTCAGCCACTGAGAATGAGACAGGAAAATGGTTGTCCTCTCAGCCACTGAGAATGAGACAGGAAAATGGTTGTCCTCTCAGCTGCTGAGAGGACAACCACAGGAGGTATTGGTCACCTCTAATCTCTCACTAGCTGACTCTGTAAAGACAGAGAAACAAACTAAGACAGAAAGAGAATAAGAGAGACAGAGTGGGAGAAAATGTTTATTCTTCTACATTGTCTTCAAGGATGTTATCTAACTGTCATGGCTCTGTCAGTAGATGTTACCTGACTGTCATGACTCTGTCAGTAGATGTTACCTAACTGTCAGTAGATGTTATCTAACTGTCATGACTCTGTCAGTAGATGTTACCTAACTGTCATGACTCTGTCAGTAGATGTTATCTAACTGTCAGTAGATGTTATCTAACTGTCAGTAGATGTTATCTAACTGTCATGACTCTGTCAGTAGATGTTACCTAACTGTCATGACTCTGTCAGTAGATGTTATCTAACTGTCATGGCTCTGTCAGTAGATGTTACCTTACTGTCATGACTCTGTCAGTAGATGTTACCTAACTGTCAGTAGATGTTACCTGACTGTCATGACTCTGTCAGTAGATGTTACCTGACTGTCAGTAGATGTTACCTTACTGTCATGACTCTGTCAGTAGATGTTACCTAACTGTCAGTAGATGTTACCTGACTGTCATGACTCTGTCAGTAGATGTTACCTGACTGTCAGTAGATGTTACCTGACTGTCATGACTCTGTCAGTAGATGTTATCTAACTGTCAGTAGATGTTACCTAACTGTCATGACTCTGTCAGTAGATGTTACCTTACTGTCATGACTCTGTCAGTAGATGTTACCTTACTGTCATGACTCTGTCAGTAGATGTCACCTTACTGTCATGACTCTGTCAGTAGATGTTACCTTACTGTCATGACTGTCAGTAGATGTTACCTGACTGTCATGACTCTGTCAGTAGATGTTACCTAACTGTCATGACTCTGTCAGTAGATGTTACCTAACTGTCAGTAGATGTTACCTTACTGTCATGACTCTGTCAGTAGATGTCACCTTACTGTCATGACTCTGTCAGTAGATGTTACCTTACTGTCATGACTGTCAGTAGATGTTACCTAACTGTCATGACTCTGTCAGTAGATGTTACCTAACTGTCATGACTCTGTCAGTAGATGTTACCTAACTGTCAGTAGATGTTACCTAACTGTCATGACTCTGTCAGTAGATGTTACCTAACTGTCATGACTCTGTCAGTAGATGTTATCTAACTGTCAGTAGATGTTACCTGACTGTCATGACTCTGTCAGTAGATGTTACCTGACTGTCATGACTCTGTCAGTAGATGTTACCTGACTGTCAGTAGATGTTACCTGACTGTCATGACTCTGTCAGTAGATGTTATCTAACTGTCAGTAGATGTTACCTAACTGTCAGTAGATGTTACCTAACTGTCATGACTCTGTCAGTAGATGTTATCTAACTGTCATGACTCTGTCAGTAGATGTTACCTAACTGTCATGACTCTGTCAGTAGATGTTACCTAACTGTCATGACTCTGTCAGTAGATGTTACCTAACTGTCAGTAGATGTTACCTGACTGTCATGACTCTGTCAGTAGATGTTACCTAACTGTCATGACTCTGTCAGTAGATGTTACCTTACTGTCATGACTCTGTCAGTAGATGTTACCTTACTGTCATGACTCTGTCAGTAGATGTTACCTAACTGTCAGTAGATGTTACCTGACTGTCATGACTCTGTCAGTAGATGTTACCTAACTGTCAGTAGATGTTACCTAACTGTCATGACTCTGTCAGTAGATGTTACCTAACTGTCAGTAGATGTTACCTAACTGTCAGTAGATGTTACCTAACTGTCATGACTCTGTCAGTAGATGTTACCTAACTGTCAGTAGATGTTACCTAACTGTCATGACTCTGTCAGTAGATGTTACCTAACTGTCAGTAGATGTTACCTAACTGTCAGTAGATGTTACCTAACTGTCATGACTCTGTCAGTAGATGTTACCTAACTGTCATGACTCTGTCAGTAGATGTTACCTAACTGTCAGTAGATGTTACCTAACTGTCATGACTCTGTCAGTAGATGTTACCTAACTGTCATGACTCTGTCAGTAGATGTTACCTAACTGTCAGTAGATGTTACCTTACTGTCATGACTATGTCAGTAGATGTCACCTTACTGTCATGACTGTCAGTAGATGTTACCTTACTGTCATGACTCTGCCAGTAGATGTTATCTAACTGTCATGACTCTGCCAGTAGATGTCACCTTACTGTCATGACTGTCAGTAGATGTTATCTAACTGCCATTGCACACATTGATACATTACAATGCAAACATGACTGAGAACGCTGATTGTTTCATCCTCCAACTCGTAATTTCAAAGTAGAAGATAAAAAAACAATGGCATGTCATTAATACTCCTTCACCATTCATCCCCCCCCATCCCCATCTACACACACACACCTTATTGTCCCCAGAGCAGCATCGGCAGACTGGGAGGCAGGCACGGAGGCAGAGAGGAGGCTGGAAGGCTGGACGTTAGTGAGTTAGGCAGGGATGGAGGGACTCTGGCAGAGATGGGAGGCTGGAAGGCTGGAAGTTAGTGAGTTAGGCAGGGATGCAGGATTTATCTAACTGGCTGGAAGGCTGGACGTTAGTGAGTTAGGGAGGGGGAGGGGAGGAGGCAGTAGGGAGGCTGGAAGGCTGGAAGTTAGTGAGTTAGGCAGGGATGGAGGGAGGGTCAGAGGGAGGCTGGAAGTTAGTGAGTTAGGCAGGGAGGGAGTCAGTGATGAGGCAGGGAAGAACTGTCAGTGATGGAGGCAGGGAGGGAGGGAGGGAGGCAGTGAGGGAGGCAGTGAGGCAGTCATGAGTGAGGGTCAGGCAGGGTTGCTGGAAGGCAGTGATGGAGGCAGGAGGCAGTGAGTTAGGCAGTGAGGCAGTGAGGGAGGCAGTGAGGGAGGCAGTGAGGGAGGCAGAGAGGCAGTGAGGGAGGCAGTGAGTTACCTGGAGGCAGTGAGGGAGGCAGTGAGGCAGTGAGGGAGGCAGTGAGGCAGTGAGGGAGGCAGTGAAGAAGGAAGGCAGTCAGGAGGGAGGCAGGCAGGGAGGCAGGGGAGGGAGGCAGTGAGGCTGAGGGAGGCAGTGAAGAAGGAAGGGAGGGGGAGGGAGGCTGGGAGGCAGGAAAGGGAGGATGGGAGAATTAAACATAGAGCGGGATGAGACATGGCTTCAGTTCAGCTCGTGACCTTGTCCTTCCCTTGTTATCTCCTTTGAGCGAATTACACTCTCACACTCTCTGAATATATTGTAATTAGGCATATGTATTCTAACGGGCCAGTAAGATATAGTTCTTTCCTAATCTCTCATTTCTATGTAAATCAGACGAAGTTAAACAGCGAAGGCTTTCTTCAGTCTTAACGGTCCTCTACTGCTTCACCCTCAGCAAGGCTTTCTCCAGTCTTAACGGTCCTCTACTGCTTCACCCTCAGCAAGGCTTTCTTCTCTCTTAACGGTCCTCTACTGCTTCACCCTCAGCAAGGCTTTCTTCAGTCTTAACGGTCCTCTACTGCTTCACCCTCAGCAAGGCTTTCTTCAGTCTTAACGGTCCTCTACTGCTTCACCCTCAGCAAGGCTTTCTTCAGTCTTAACGGTCCTCTACTGCTTCACCCTCAGCAAGGCTTTCTTCAGTCTTAACGGTCCTCTACTGCTTCACCCTCAGTAAGGCTTTCTTCAGTCTTAACGGTCCTCTACTGCTTCACCCTCAGCAAGGCTTTCTTCAGTCTTAACGGTCCTCTACTGCTTCACCCTCAGCAAGGCTTTCTTCAGTCTTAACGGTCCTCTACTGCTTCACCCTCAGTAAGGCTTTCTTCAGTCTTAACGGTCCTCTACTGCTTCACCCTCAGCAAGGCTTTCTTCAGTCTTAACGATCCTCTACTGCTTCACCCTCAGCAAGGCTTTCTTCAGTCTTAACGGTCCTCTACTGCTTCACCCTCAGCAAGGCTTTCTTCAGTCTTAACGGTCCTCTACTGCTTCACCCTCAGCAAGGCTTTCTTCAGTCTTAACGGTCCTCTACTGCTTCACCCTCAGCAAGGCTTTCTTCAGTCTTAACGGTCCTCTACTGCTTCACCCTCAGTAAGGCTTTCTTCAGTCTTAACGGTCCTCTACTGCTTCACCCTCAGCAAGGCTTTCTTCAGTCTTAACGGTCCTCTACTGCTTCACCCTCAGCAAGGCTTTCTTCAGTCTTAACGGTCCTCTACTGCTTCACCCTCAGTAAGGCTTTCTTCAGTCTTAACGGTCCTCTACTGCTTCACCCTCAGTAAGGCTTTCTTCAGTCTTAACGGTCCTCTACTGCTTCACCCTCAGCAAGGCTTTCTTCAGTCTTAACGGTCCTCTACTGCTTCACCCTCAGCAAGGCTTTCTTCAGTCTTAACGGTCCTCTACTGCTTCACCCTCAGCAAGGCTTTCTTCAGTCTTAACGGTCCTCTACTGCTTTCACCCTCAGCAAGGCTTTCTTCAGTCTTAACGGTCCTCTACTGCTTCACCCTCAGTAAGGCTTTCTTCAGTCTTAACGGTCCTCTACTGCTTCACCCTCAGTAAGGCTTTCTTCAGTCTTAACGGTCCTCTACTGCTTCACCCTCAGCAAGGCTTTCTTCAGTCTTAACGGTCCTCTACTGCTTCACCCTCAGCAAGGCTTTCTTCAGTCTTAACGGTCCTCTACTGCTTCACCCTCAGCAAGGCTTTCTTCAGTCTTAACGGTCCTCTACTGCTTCACCCTCAGCAAGGCTTTCTTCAGTCTTAACGGTCCTCTACTGCTTCACCCTCAGCAAGGCTTTCTTCAGTCTTAACGGTCCTCTACTGCTTCACCCTCAGTAAGGCTTTCTTCAGTCTTAACGGTCCTCTACTGCTTCACCCTCAGTAAGGCTTTCTTCAGTCTTAACGGTCCTCTACTGCTTCACCCTCAGCAAGGCTTTCTTCAGTCTTAACGGTCCTCTACTGCTTCACCCTCAGCAAGGCTTTCTTCAGTCTTAACGGTCCTCTACTGCTTCACCCTCAGTAAGGCTTTCTTCAGTCTTAACGGTCCTCTACTGCTTCACCCTCAGCAAGGCTTTCTTCAGTCTTAACGGTCCTCTACTGCTTCACCCTCAGCAAGGCTTTCTTCAGTCTTAACGGTCCTCTACTGCTTCACCCTCAGTAAGGCTTTCTTCAGTCTTAACGGTCCTCTACTGCTTCACCCTCAGCAAGGCTTTCTTCAGTCTTAACGGTCCTCTACTGCTTCACCTCAGCAAGGCTTTCTTCAGTCTTAACGGTCCTCTACTGCTTCACCCTCAGCAAGGCTTTCTTCAGTCTTAACGGTCCTCTACTGCTTCACCCTCAGCAAGGCTTTCTTCAGTCTTAACGGTCCTCTACTGCTTCACCCTCAGTAAGGCTTTCTTCAGTCTTAACGGTCCTCTACTGCTTCACCCTCAGCAAGGCTTTCTTCAGTCTTAACGGTCCTCTACTGCTTCACCCTCAGCAAGGCTTTCTTCAGTCTTAACGGTCCTCTACTGCTTCACCCTCAGCAAGGCTTTCTTCAGTCTTAACGGTCCTCTACTGCTTCACCCTCAGCAAGGCTTTCTTCAGTCTTAACGGTCCTCTACTGCTTCACCCTCAGCAAGGCTTTCTTCAGTCTTAACGGTCCTCTACTGCTTCACCCTCAGCAAGGCTTTCTTTCAGTCTTAACGGTCCTCTACTGCTTCACCCTCAGCAAGGCTTTCTTCAGTCTTAACGGTCCTCTACTGCTTCACCCTCAGCAAGGCTTTCTTCAGTCTTAACGGTCCTCTACTGCTTCACCCTCAGCAAGGCTTTCTTCAGTCTTAACGGTCCTCTACTGCTTCACCCTCAGTAAGGCTTTCTTCAGTCTTAACGGTCCTCTACTGCTTCACCCTCAGCAAGGCTTTCTTCAGTCTTAACGGTCCTCTACTGCTTCACCCTCAGTAAGGCTTTCTTCAGTCTTAACGGTCCTCTACTGCTTCACCCTCAGCAAGGCTTTCTTCAGTCTTAACGGTCCTCTACTGCTTCACCTTTCTCAGTCTTAAGGCTTTCTTCAGTCTTAACGGTCCTCTACTGCTTCACCCTCAGCAAGGCTTTCTTCAGTCTTAACGGTCCTCTACTGCTTCACCCTCAGCAAGGCTTTCTTCAGTCTTAACGGTCCTCTACTGCTTCACCCTCAGCAAGGCTTTCTTCAGTCTTAACGGTCCTCTACTGCTTCACCCTCAGTAAGGCTTTCTTCAGTCTTAACGGTCCTCTACTGCTTCACCCTCAGTAAGGCTTTCTTCAGTCTTAACGGTCCTCTACTGCTTCACCCTCAGCAAGGCTTTCTTCAGTCTTAACGGTCCTCTACTGCTTCACCCTCAGCAAGGCTTTCTTCAGTCTTAACGGTCCTCTACTGCTTCACCCTCAGCAAGGCTTTCTTCAGTCTTAACGGTCCTCTACTGCTTCACCCTCAGCAAGGCTTTCTTCAGTCTTAACGGTCCTCTACTGCTTCACCCTCAGTAAGGCTTTCTTCAGTCTTAACGGTCCTCTACTGCTTCACCCTCAGCAAGGCTTTCTTCAGTCTTAACGGTCCTCTACTGCTTCACCCTCAGTAAGGCTTTCTTCAGTCTTAACGGTCCTCTACTGCTTCACCCTCAGTAAGGCTTTCTTCAGTCTTAACGGTCCTCTACTGCTTCACCCTCAGCAAGGCTTTCTTCAGTCTTAACGGTCCTCTACTGCTTCACCCTCAGCAAGGCTTTCTTCAGTCTTAACGGTCCTCTACTGCTTCACCCTCAGCAAGGCTTTCTTCAGTCTTAACGGTCCTCTACTGCTTCACCCTCAGCAAGGCTTTCTTCAGTCTTAACGGTCCTCTACCCTGCTTCACCCTCAGCAAGGCTTTCTTCAGTCTTAACGGTCCTCTACTGCTTCACCCTCAGCAAGGCTTTCTTCAGTCTTAACGGTCCTCTACTGCTTCACCCTCAGTAAGGCTTTCTTCAGTCTTAACGGTCCTCTACTGCTTCACCCTCAGCAAGGCTTTCTTCAGTCTTAACGGTCCTCTACTGCTTCACCCTCAGTAAGGCTTTCTTCAGTCTTAACGGTCCTCTACTGCTTCACCCTCAGTAAGGCTTTTTCAGTCTTAACGGTCCTCTCTTGCTTCACCCTCAGCAAGGCTTTCTTCAGTCTTAACGGTCCTCTACTTTCACCCTTTCTTAGCAAGGCTCCATTTCCTGCTTTTTTTCAGTCAGGGAGTAATTAACGGTGGAAAGGAGGAGGAGGGGGCCTTGTTTAACTGGTCACCCTCAGTAAGGCTTTTGGTCTGAAAGGAGGAGGGGGGCAGCTTGTTTAACTGGTCAGTTTAAAGGAACAGCTTGTTTAATTGGTAGGAGGAGGAGGAGGGGGACGGTTGTTTAACTGGTAGAAAGGAGGAGGGGGGGCTTGTTTAACTGGTAGAAAGGAGGAGGAGGAGGGAGGTTTAGGAAAGGAGGAGGGGGCAGCTTGTTTAACTGGTAGAAAGGAGAGAGGGGGGGCAGCTTGTTTAACTGGTAGAAAGGAGGAGGAGGGGGAGGTTTAATTGGTAGAAAGGAGGAGGAGGGGGGCAGCTTGTTTAACTGGTAGAAAGGAGGAGGAGGAGGAGGAGGTTTAGTCTGGTAGGAGGAGGAGGGGGCAGCTTGTTTAACTGGTAGAAAGGAGGAGGGGGGGCAGCTTGTTTAACTGGTAGAAAGGAGGAGGGGGGCAGCTTGTTTAACTGGTAGAAAGGAGGCTTTCTTGTTTAACTGGTAGAAAGGAGGAGGGGGCAGCTTGTTTAACTGGTAGAAAGGAGGAGAGGGGGCAGCTTGTTTAACTGGTAGAAAGGAGGAGGGGGGCAGCTTGTTTAACTGGTAGAAAGGACTGGTAGAAAGGAGGAGGGGGCAGCTTGTTTAACTGGTAGAAAGGAGGAGGGGGCAGCTTGTTTAACTGGTAGAAAGGAGGAGAGGGGATAGGGGGCAGCTTGTTTAACTGGTAGAAAGGAGGAGAGGAAGGAGGGGGGCAGCTTGTTTAACTGATAGAAAGGAGGAGAGGAGGGGGGGTTTAACTGGTAGGGAGCAGCTTGTTTAACTGGTAGAAAGGAGGAGGAGGGGGGGCAGCTTGTTTAACTGATAGAAAGGAGGGGGGCAGCTTGTTTAACTGGTAGAAAAGGAGGAGGGGGCAGCTTGTTTAACTGGTAGAAAGGAGGAGGAGGGGGGCAGCTTGTTTAACTGGTAGAAAGGAGGAGGAGGGGGGCAGGGCAGCTTGTTTAACTGGTAGAAAGGAGGAGGAGGGGGCAGCTTGTTTAACTGATAGAAAGGAGGAGGGGGGCAGCTTGTTTAACTGGTAGAAAGGAGGAGGGGGGCAGCTTGTTTAACTGATAGAAAGGAGGAGGGGGGCAGCTTGTTTAACTGGTAGAAAGGAGGGGCAGCTTGTTTAACTGGTAGAAAGGAGGAGGGGGCAGCTTGTTTAACTGGTAGAAAGGAGGAGGGGGGGCAGCTTGTTTAACTGGTTGAAAGGAGGAGGGGGGCAGCTTGTTTAACTGGTAGAAAGGAGGAGGGGGGCAGCTTGTTTAACTGGTAGAAAGGAGGAGGGGGGGCCGCTTGTTTAACAGGGAGAAAGGAGGAGGGGGCAGCTTGTTTAACTGGTAGAAAGGAGGAGGGGGGCAGCTTGTTTAACTGGTAGAAAGGAGGAGGGGGCAGCTTGTTTAACTGGGAAAGGAGGAGGGGGCAGCTTGTTTAACTGGTAGAAAGGAGGAGGGGGCAGCTTGTTTAACTGGTAGAAAGGAGGAGGGGGGCAGCTTGTTTAACTGGTAGAAAGGAGGAGGAGGGGCAGCTTGTTTAACTGATAGGAGGAGGAACTGGTAGAGGGGGGCAGCTTGTTTAACTGATAGAAAGGAGGAGGAGGGGGGCAGCTTGTTTAACTGGTTGAAAGGAGGAGGAGGAGGGGGCAGCTTGTTTAATTGGTAGAAAGGAGGAGGGGGGCAGCTTGTTTAACTGATAGAAAGGAGGAGGAGGAGGGGGGCAGCTTGTTTAACTGGTAGAAAGGAGGAGGGGGGGCAGCTTGTTTAACTGGTAGAAAGGAGGAGGAGGAGGGGGCAGCTTGTTTAACTGGGAGGAGGGGGGCAGCTTGTTTAACTGGTAGAAAGGAGGAGGGGGGCAGCTTGTTTAACTGATAGAAAGGAGGAGGAGGGGGGGCAGCTTGTTTAACTGATAGAAAGGAGGAGGGGGCAGCTTGTTTAACTGGTAGAAAGGAGGAGGGGGCAGCTTGTTTAACTGGTAGAAAGGAGGAGGGGGGGCAGCTTGTTTAACTGATAGAAAGGAGGAAGCTTGTTTAACTGGTAGAAAGGAGGAGGGGGGCAGCTTGTTTAACTGGTAGAAAGGAGGAGGAGGGGGGCAGCTTGTTTAACTGGTAGAAAGGAGGAGGGGGGGGCAGCTTGTTTAACTGGTAGAAAGGAGGAGGGGGGCAGCTTGTTTAACTGGTAGAAAGGGAGGAGGAGGGGGCAGCTTGTTTAACTGGTAGAAAGGAGGAGGGGGGCAGCTTGTTTAACTGGTAGAAAGGAGGAGGGGGGCAGCTTGTTTAACTGGTAGAAAAGGAGGAGGGGGCAGCTTGTTTAACTGGTAGAAAGGAGGAGGGGGCAGCTTGTTTAACTGGTAGAAAGGAGGAGGGGGGCAGCTTGTTTAACTGGTAGAAAGGAGGAGGGGGGGCAGCTTGTTTAACTGGTAGAAAGGAGGAGGGGGGCAGCTTGTTTAACTGGTAGAAAGGAGGAGGGGGCAGCTTGTTTAACTGGTAGAAAGGAGGAGGGGGCAGCTTGTTTAACTGATAGAAAGGAGGAGGAGGGGGCAGCTTGTTTAACTGATAGAAAGGAGGAGGGGGGCAGCTTGTTTAACTGATAGAAAGGAGGAGGAGGGGGGCAGCTTGTTTAACTGGTAGAAAGGAGGAGGAGGAGGGGGCAGCTTGTTTAACTGATAGAAAGGAGGAGGGGGGCAGCTTGTTTAACTGGTAGAAGGAGGAGGAGGGGGGCAGCTTGTTTAACTGATAGGAAAGGAGGAGGGGGGGCAGCTTGTTTAACTGATAGAAAGGAGGAGGGGGCAGCTTGTTTAACTGGTAGAAAGGAGGAGGGGGCAGCTTGTTTAACTGGTAGAAAGGAGGAGGGGGGCAGCTTGTTTAACTGGTAGAAGGAGGAGGAGGGGGGGCAGCTTGTTTAACTGGTAGAAAGGAGGAGGGGGGCAGCTTGTTTAACTGGTAGAAAGGAGGAGGGGGGCAGCTTGTTTAACTGGAAGAAAGGAGGAGGGGGGCAGCTTGTTTAACTGGTAGAAAGGAGGAGGGGGGCAGCTTGTTTAACTGGTAGAAAGGAGGAGGGGGGCAGCTTGTTTAACTGGTAGAAAGGAGGAGGGGGGGGCAGCTTGTTTAACTGGTAGAAGGAGGAGGAGGGGGGCAGCTTGTTTAACTGGTAGAAAGGAGGAGGGGGGGCAGCTTGTTTAACTGATAGAAAGGAGGAGAGGGGGCAGCTTGTTTAACTGATAGAAAGGAGGAGGGGGCAGCTTGTTTAACTGGTAGAAAGGAGGAGGGGGCAGCTTGTTTAACTGGTAGAAAGGAGGAGGGGGGCAGCTTGTTTAACTGATAGAAAGGAGGAGGGGGGGCAGCTTGTTTAACTGATAGAAAGGAGGAGGGGGGCAGCTTGTTTAACTGATAGAAAAAGGAGGAGGGGGGCAGCTTGTTTAACTGATAGAAAGGAGGAGGGGGGGCTTGTTTAACTGATAGAAAGGAGGAGGGGGGCAGCTTGTTTAACTGGTAGAAAGGAGGAGGGGGGGCAGCTTGTTTAACTGATAGAAAGGAGGAGGAGAGGGGGCAGCTTGTTTAACTGATAGAAAGGGAGGAGGAGGGGGGCAGCTTGTTTAACTGATAGAAAGGAGGAGGGGGGCAGCTTGTTTAACTGATAGAAAGGAGGAGGGGGGGCAGCTTGTTTAACTGGTAGAAAGGAGGAGGGGGGCAGCTTGTTTAACTGATAGAAAGGAGGAGGGGGGCAGCTTGTTTAACTGGTAGAAAGGAGGAGGGGGGCAGCTTGTTTAACTGATAGAAAAGGAGGAGGGGGGGCAGCTTGTTTAACTGGTAGAAAGGAGGAGGGGGGCAGCTTGTTTAACTGATAGAAAGGAGGAGGGGGGCAGCTTGTTTAACTGATAGAAAGGAGGAGGGGGGCAGCTTGTTTAACTGGTAGAAAGGAGGAGGGGGCAGCTTGTTTAACTGGTAGAAAGGAGGAGGAGGGGGGCAGCTTGTTTAACTGATAGAAAGGAGGAGAGGGGGCAGCTTGTTTAACTGATAGAAAGGAGGAGGGGGGGCAGCTTGTTTAACTGGTAGAAAGGAGGGAGGGGGCAGCTTGTTTAACTGATAGAAAGGAGGAGGGGGGGCAGCTTGTTTAACTGATTGAAAGGAGGAGGGGGGGGCAGCTTGTTTAACTGATAGAAAGGAGGAGGGGGGCAGCTTGTTTAACTGATAGAAAGGAGGAGGGAGGGGGGGCAGCTTGTTTAACTGGTAGAAAGGAGGAGGAGGGGGGCAGCTTGTTTAACTGATAGAAAGGAGGAGGGGGGGCAGCTTGTTTAACTGATAGAAAGGAGGAGAGGGGGGGCAGCTTGTTTAACTGATAGAAAGGAGGAGGAGGGGGGGGCAGCTTGTTTAACTGATAGAAAGGAGGAGGGGGGGGCAGCTTGTTTAACTGATAGAAAGGAGGAGGGGGGCAGCTTGTTTAATTGGTAGAAAGGAGGAGAGGGGGGGCAGCTTGTTTAACTGATAGAAAGGAGGAGGGGGGGCAGCTTGTTTAACTGATAGAAAGGAGGAGGGGGGCAGCTTGTTTAACTGATAGAAAGGAGGAGGGGGGGCAGCTTGTCTAACTGGTAGAAAGGAGGAGGGGGGCAGCTTGTTTAACTGATAGAAAGGAGGAGGGGGGCAGCTTGTTTAACTGGTAGAAAGGAGGAGGGGGGCAGCTTGTTTAACTGATAGAAAGGAGGAGGGGGGGCAGCTTGTCTAACTGATAGAAAGGAGGAGGGGGGCAGCTTGTCTAACTGATAGAAAGGAGGAGGGGGGGGCAGCTTGTCTAACTGATAGAAAGGAGGAGGAGGGGGCAGCTTGTTCTAACTGATAGAAAGGAGGAGGGGGGCAGCTTGTCTAACTGATAGAAAGGAGGAGGGGGGCAGCTTGTTTAACTGATAGAAAGGAGGAGGGGGGGCAGCTTGTTTAACTGATAGAAAGGAGGAGGGGGGGCAGCTTGTCTAACTGATAGAAAAGGAGGAGGGGGCAGCTTGTCTAACTGACTAGAAAGGAGGAGGGGGCAGCTTGTCTAACTGATAGAAAGGAGGAGGGGGCAGCTTGTTTAACTGGTAGAAAGGAGGAGGGGGGCAGCTTGTTAACTGATAGAAAGGAGGAGGAGGGGGCAGCTTGTTTAACTGATAGAAAGGAGGAGGGGGGCAGCTTGTCTAACTGATAGAAAGGAGGAGGGGGGCAGCTTGTTTAACTGATAGAAAGGAGGAGGGGGGCAGCTTGTCTAACTGATAGAAAGGAGGAGGGGGGCAGCTTGTCTAACTGATAGAAAGGAGGAGGAGGGGGCAGCTTGTTTAACTGACCAAACACATATGTACTTGGTACATTGACAGCAGCCTCCAGTCTATAATACATTATATAACCACAATTATATCGTGTCTCTTCTATTACTCAGTAGGAGACAGAGGAGCCCTAGTCACTGGCTAACAGAGCAGCACATTACCCATACGTGTTCTGCAGGGAACCAGGCAGAGGAAAAGTATACCTGAGCTCATAAATAACTTGGTAAAAAGACTTCAACCATTTCAAATTGAGAACCGAACAAGTTAATTTACTCCCAGACGTGTTCAATTGATTTTTTTTTTGTGTGTTGTTGTTGCAAAACTCATCTTCAAAGGGGTTGTAGTCAGCCTCTGCCAGGCGTGACCGTGCTGGGGAGGAAGAGGAAGAGGAGGCTGACTGACTGGGCTGGGGAGGAAGACGAAGAGGAGGCTGACTGACTGGGCTGGGGAGGAAGACGAAGCTGACTGACTGGGCTGGGGAGGAAGACGAAGAGGAGGCTGACTGACTGGGCTGGGGAGGAAGACGAAGAGGAGGCTGACTGACTGGGCTGGGGAGGAAGACGAAGAGGAGGCTGACTGACTGGGCTGGGGAGGAAGATGAAGCTGACTGACCGTGCTGGGGAGGAAGACGAAGAGGAGGCTGACTGACTGTGCTGGGGAGAAACGAAGCTTACTGACTGGGCTGGGGAGAAAGACGAAGAGGAGGCTGACTGACTGGGCTGGGAGAGGAAGACGAAGCTGACTGACTGGGAGAGGAAGAGGAGAGCTGACTGACTGGGCTGGGGAGAAAGAGGAGCTGACTGACTGGGCTGGGGAGGAAGACGAGAGGAGGCTGACTGACTGGGCTGGGGAGGAAGACGAAGAGGAGGCTGACTGACTGGGCTGGGGAGAAAGACGAAGAGGAGCTGACTGACTGGGCTGGGGAGAAAGACGAAGAGGAAGCTGACTGACTGGGCTGGGGAGAAAGACGAAGAGGAAGCTGACTGACTGGGCTGGGGAGAAAGATAAGAGGAGGCTGACTGACTGGGCTGGGGAGAGGAAGAGGAGAGGAAGAGGAAAGGAGTGGAGAGGAGTGGAGAGGGGAGGGAGGATTGGAGAGGGAGGAGAGAAAGGAAAGGGAGGAGAGGGAGGAGAGGAGAGGAGAGGAGGAGAGGAGAGGAGAGGAGAGGAGAGGAGGAGAGGAGAGGAGAGGAGAGGAGAGGAGAGGAGGAGAGAGAGAGGAGAGGAGAGGAGAGGAGAGGAGAGGAGAGGAGAGGAGAGGAGATGAGAGGAGAGGAGTGGAGAGGAGAGGAGAGGAGAGGAGAGGAGAGGAGAGGAGTGGAGAGGAGAGGAGAGGAGAGGAGAGGAGAGGAGAGGAGAGGAGTGGAGAGGAGAGGAGAGGAGAGAATTGGAGAGGAGTGGAGAGGAGAGGAGGAGTGGAGATATTAATAAAAAGCACACCTGACATCCGTCCCAAAAAGTTACAGGCGTCAATTATACAATGGACGCCTGCTGGTGGCACATTGGGACATGTAGTGGGAGTTCTCCTTGTGTAACTGAACCTATCCATCGGCTGTCCTTCAGGTCACACACCTGACCACTGTTTTACCTCAGCTTTCTGAGTGTCTCACTGGGACCTACAGTTGGAGCCAGAGCCAGGACCATATGTAGAAATGACTCTGGTTGGAACTAACCATTGGCTGTCCTTCAGGTTACACACCTGACCACGGCTTTACCTCAACCTTCCTCCAAACTCTTCCCCAGCGAGTTTTAGCTCACCCTTCCCACAATCCACTTTACGGAAGCTGAAAGTCACAGACTTTTGATGAAGGAGGAGGGCAGTGTGCTGTGGTAGATTATTTTCCTGTATTTCTACATATTTATGACTGTTTGGAGGCGAGGAGAGCGACTGCCTGCCTCCTGGCTTGTTGTGAATTCTGAGAGGAGGGATAAATTGGATGTTTGTTACTGAAGTGGCCATGCTGTGTCCTTGACATGACAGGACCCCCCACAGGAGATCTGGTTTGAAGGTTCGGAGGGGTGTGTGTGTGTGTGTGTGTGTGTGTGTGTGTGTGTGTGTGTGTGTGTGTGTGTGTGTGTGTGTGTGTGTGTGTGTGTGTGTGTGTGTGTGTGTGTGTGTGTGTGTGTGTGTGTACCTGCTATTTTTCTTCTTCAATGTCGGACTGGTTCTGCCAAAAGGAGGAAGGTCACAGACTCCCATCTCGTTCGTTTGTCACTTCCACGTCCCCCGTCCAAATGATTCTCCGTAACAGCATATCCCCTAAACACTCCTCCTCTCATCTCCGGTCTGGGCAGAGCCTCAGGAGCCTACGGAGAGCTTGTTATTAAAAGCGGAAATTGAAGGATGGACGTTGATGTCGGCCTGAGAAATGGAACCTGTGTTTTTGTTGCTCTCTGTGTGTTTGTGTCTTAGTCCGAACCTGACGAATGGTTCTTAGCGTAAAGCAATAAACTGCTTTGTTAAATTACTTCTATGATTAAAATCTAAACAAATACATAAATACATGAATAAATATGTTTGTACTATTTACACCAGCCTGTCATTAATCCAGCCTGTCATTAATCCAGCCTGTCATTAATCCAGCCTGTCATTAATCCAGCCTGTCATTAATCCAGCCTGTCTTTAATCCAGCCTGTCTTTAATCCAGCCTGTCTTTAATCCAGCCTGTCATTAATCCAGCCTGTCTTTAATCCAGCCTGTCTTTAATCCAGCCTGTCATTAATCCAGCTAGTATTTAATCCAGCCTGTCATTAATCCAGCCTGTCATTAATCCAGCCTGTCATTAATCCAGCCTGTCTTTAATCCAGCCTGTCTTTAATCCAGCCTGTCATTAATCCAGCCTGTCATTAATCCAGCCTGTCATTAATCCAGCCTGTCATTAATCCAGCCTGTCTTTAATCCAGCCTGTCTTTAATCCAGCCTGTCTTTAATCCAGCCTGTCATTAATCCAGCCTGTCATTAATCCAGCCTGTCATTAATCCAGCCTGTCATTAATCCAGCCTGTCATTAATCCAGCCTGTATTTAATCCAGCCTGTCATTAATCCAGCCTGTCATTAATCCAGCCTGTCTTTAATCCAGCCTGTCATTAATCCAGCCTGTCATTAATCCAGCCTGTCATTAATCCAGCCTGTCTTTAATCCAGCCTGTATTTAATCCATTTAATCCAGCCTGTCATTAATCCAGCCTGTCATTAATCCAGCCTGTCATTAATCCATCCTGTCTTTAATCCAGCCTGTATTTAATCCAGCCTGTCATTAATCCAGCCTGTCATTAATCCAGCCTGTCATTAATCCAGCCTTTGTTTAATCCAGCCTGTCATTAATCCAGCCTGTCATTAATCCATCCTGTCTTTAATCCAGCCTTTGTTTAATCCAGCCTGTCTTTAATCCAGCCTGTCTTTAATCCAGCCTGTCTTTAATCCAGCCTGTGTTTAATCCATCTTGACTGCATTTACTCAACTGAAGAAGATTCAGTATCGATCACAGTAAATAGTAAAGTCATACTAGTTACTGAAGAGGATTCAGTATCGATCACAGTAAATAGTAAAGTCATACTAGTTACTGAAGAGGATTCAGTATCGATCACAGTAAATAGTAAAGTCATACTAGTTACTGAAGAGGATTCAGTATCGATCACAGTAAATAGTAAAGTCATACTAGTTACTGAAGAGGATTCAGTATCGATCACAGTAAATAGTAAAGTCATACTAGTTACTGAAGAGGATTCAGTATCGATCACAGTAAATAGTAAAGTCATACTAGTTACTGAAGAGGATTCAGTATCGATCACAGTAAATAGTAAAGTCATACTAGTTACTGAAGAGGATTCAGTATCGATCACAGAAACACATAATGATGTCACTTAGCGTGTTTTAAATACAACCATGTAAATGGATTTCAGACAATGGAACTTTAGAAATCAGTTTGACACGACCACAGCATATTACTTAGGATGAAAATCTAAAACTTAATTGTAATAATGAATTGAGACTAGATCAATTAAGAACAAATTGTTTAGTTTTATTTTTCTTTCTCCAGAATGTCCTTGAGGACTATAACAAGAATAATATAAAACTCTGAGATTATTGAATTAAATTAATTTGAACCAAGTTCCAAATATTCCCCAGCTCATCTCAGAAATATAATCACTTAGAGAGAGAGAGAGAGAGAGAGAGATAATGTAACAGAGAGAGCACTGAGGTAAAACTAAATATATATATTTTTTAAATTAATAAAAGTTAGGAAGTGATTATCCAGGTGTAACAAAAAAGAGCATGACTTTTTTCCACTAAGACAAAAAAAAAATGTCTGATTAAATTGAGCTGTTTTTAAGTCCGAGGTCAGATGAAAGTAAAGAAAAGGGAGGATGAGGAAGGGAGGAGGTGGGAGGAAGGTAGGGAGAGAGGGTGGAGGAGGAAGAGGAGAGTGGAGAAGTGGCAGGAGGAGGAGGAAGAAGAGGGAGGAAGGGAGGGAGGGAGGAGGAGGAAGAAGAGGGAGGAAGGGAGGGAGGGGAGGAGGAGGAGGGGGAAAGAGGGGGAGGGAAGGAGGGAGAGGAAGGAAAGAAGGAGGAGGAGAGGGAGGGAGAGAGAGAGAGGAAGGAGGAGGAGGAAGAGGGGAGGGAGGGGGAGAGAAGGGGGGAGGGGAGAGGAGGAAGAGGGAGGGAGGAGGAGGAGGAGGGAGGGAGGGGGAGGGGGAGGGGGGGAGGAGGAAGAGGGGGAGGGGAGGGGAGGAGGAGGAGGGGAGGGGGGGGGGAGGGGAGGAGGGGGAGGGAGGGAGGAGGAGGGAGGGGAGGGAGGGGAAGGAGGAAGGGGGGAGGGGAGGGGAGGGAGGGGGGGGAGGGGAGGCGGAGGAAGAGGGGAGGGAGGGGAGGGGGAGGGAGGAAGAGGGGGAGGGAGGGGAGGCGGAGGAAGAGGGGGAGGGAGGGGAGGCGGAGGAAGAGGGGGAGGGAGGGGAGGCGGAGGAAGAGGGGGAGGGAGGGGAGGCGGAGGAAGAGGGGGAGGGAGGGGAGGCGGAGGAGGGAGGGAGGGGAGGGAGGGGGAGGCGGAGGGAGAGGGGGAGGGAGGGGAGGCGGAGGGGGAAGGGAGGGGGGCGGAGGGAGAGGGGGAGGGAGGGGAGGCGGAGGAAGAGGGGGAGGGAGGGGAGGCGGAGGGAGAGGGGGAGATTTGCTCAAATGATGGAACATGTTCTAATTACTGCACGTTGCTCTTAAAGCTTCTCTGTGCCTCTTTGTGTTCTCTGCCTTTGTTTAACACAGATTCATTAATAACAGAAATAACAAAGCTACTCCCACTCCGAACCTCCTTCTGACTGACAGATTCCCACGGATAATTGGAGAAAGCTGATGAAACAAGCCCTGAAAAATATTCACTTTGCCGCAACAGCAAAAAAAAAACGACGACTCAAAAAATGGTTTAAAATCTCTCTAGGATAGGGGGACAGTCGCGTCTCACTTGGCCAAAAACCAGGGAAAATGCAGAGCCCCAGATTCAAATAAAATCATATAACAATCTAACTTTCATTAAATCACACATGTAAGATACTAAATTAATGCTACACTCGTTGTGAATCCAGCCAACATGTCAGATTTTTAAAAGGCTTTTCGGCGAAAGCATAAGATGCTACTATCTGATGATAGCACAACAGTCAACAAAGAGAGAGTAGCATATTTCAACCCTGCAGGCACAAAACGCAGAAATAAAATATAAATCATGCCTTACCTTTGACGAGCTTCTTTTGTTGGCACTCCAATATGTCCCATAAACATCAAAAATTATTCTTTTGTTTGATTAATTCCGTCCATATATATCCAAAATGTCCATTTATTTGGCGCGTTTGATCCAGAAAAAAACAGCTTCCAATTTGCGCGAAGTCACTACAAAATACTTAAAAAGTTACCTGTAAACTTTGCCAAAACATTTCAAAATGCTTTTGTAATACAACTTTAGGTATTTGTAAGGGTTAATAATCGATCAAATTGAAGACTGGTCTATCTGTTTTCAATAGAGGACGAGAGGAAACTACGAATGCTACTTTTCAAGTCTTGCCCAACTCTCAGACAGTACACATAACGTTACCCTTTTCCAAGATGGCCGTTCATTGCACAAAGGAATAACAAATATTCAAATTGAAGACGGGTCTATCTGTGTTCAATACAGGAAGACAACAAACCAAGCTACTTGCGCAACTCTCAACAGTGTTACGCAGTTCCAAGATGGCCGTACTTCTTCATTGCACAAAGGAATCTGATCTCCACGAGAGGTGTCAGACAATCACCTTCAACAAATGGACTCTGATCAGACGTAGGCTTTAAAATGAATCACATGGAAATAGAAAGGATTGTTACGATTTAATGTGACATTGTGATTTTTTTTTAACCGTTTTACAATTTCAAATGTATTTTCCCGGAGTATTGTAATACTTTGTCATGGTTTTCACACAAGCTCTTTTGATAAAAACACTGTACAATGATTTGTGTAAAACTGCAGGCATGAAACATAGTCTATGTACCACCACTAACATATATATAAATGATCTCAGACAAGAAGAGGAGACTGTGAAGTAGAGTTCCCTTAAGGACCTGTTCTCACTAAAGTCCTGCTTGATCAGGGCTATTCCAGGAACGAGGCCTCCCCCCCCCCCTCCGCTTCACTCCCCAGCCGTTCCAGCCCTCCATCTCACTAAAGTCCTGCTTGATCAGGGCTATTCCAGGAACGAGGCCTCCCCCCTCCGCTTCACTCCCCAGCCGTTCCAGCCCTCCATCCCACTAAAGTCCTGCTTGATCAGGGCTATTCCAGGAACGAGGCCTCCTCCCCCCTCCGCTTCACTCCCCAGCCGTTCCAGCCCTCCATCCCACTAAAGTCCTGCTTGATCAGGGCTATTCCAGGAACGAGGCCTCCTCCCCCCCCCCCCCTCCGCTCCATCACTGCTTGATCAGGGCCCCAGCCGTTCCAGCCCTCCATCTCACTAAAGTCCTGCTTGATCAGGGCTATTCCAGGAACGAGGCCTCCTTCCCCCTCCGCTTCACTCCCCAGCCGTTCCAGCCCTCCATCTCACTAAAGTCCTGCTTGATCAGGGCTATTCCAGGAACGAGGCCTCCTTCCCCCCCTCCGCTTCACTCCCCAGCCGTTCCAGCCCTCCATCCCACTAAAGTCCTGCTTGATCAGGGCTATTCCAGGAACGAGGCCTCCTTCCCCCCCTCCGCTTCACTCCCCAGCCGTTCCAGCCCTCCATCCCACTAAAGTCCTGCTTGATCAGGGCTATTCCAGGAACGAGGCCTCCTTCCCCCCCTCCGCTTCACTCCCCAGCCGTTCCAGCCCTCCATCCCACTAAAGTCCTGCTTGATCAGGGCTATTCCAGGAACGAGGAGGCCTCCTTCCAGCCCCCCCCCGTCCTTCAGGGCTATTCCCAGCAGTTCCAGCCCTCCATCCCACTAAAGTCCTGCTTGATCAGGGCTATTCCAGGAACGAGGCCTCCTTCCCCCCTCCGCTTCACTCCCCAGCCGTTCCAGCCCTCCATCCCACTAAAGTCCTGCTTGATCAGGGCTATTCCAGGAACGAGGCCTCCTTCCCCCCCCCTCCCGCTTCACTCCCCAGCCGTTCCAGCCCTCCATCCCACTAAAGTCCTGCTTGATCAGGGCTATTCCAGGAACGAGGCCTCCCCCCTCCGCTTCACTCCCCAGCCGTTCCAGCCCTCCATCCCACTAAAGTCCTGCTTGATCAGGGCTATTCCAGGAACAAGGCCTCCTTCCCCCCTCCGCGTTTCACTCCCCAGCCGTTCCAGCCCTCCATCCCACTAAAGTCCTGCTTGATCAGGGCTATTCCAGGAACGAGGCCTCCTTCCCCCCCTCCGCTTTACTCCCCAGCCGTTCCAGCCCTCCATCCCACTAAAGTCCTGCTTGATCAGGGCTATTCCAGGAACGAGGCCTCCTTCCCCCCCTCCGCTTCACTCCCCAGCCGTTCCAGCCCTCCATCCCACTAAAGTCCTGCTTGATCAGGGCTATTCCAGGAACGAGGCCTCCTTCCCCCCCTCCGCTTCACTCCCCAGCCGTTCCAGCCCTCCATCCCACTAAAGTCCTGCTTGATCAGGGCTATTCCAGGAAACGAGGCCTCCTTCCCCCCCCTCTCCCCAGCTTCAGCCCTCCCCTAAAGTCCTGCTTGATCAGGGTTTCCAGCCCTCCATCCCACTAAAGTCCCCTGCTTGATCAGGGCTATTCCAGGAACGAGGCCTCCTCCCCCTCCATCCCACCGAGTGTCAGTGGCCCGGTTTTGACAATCCTCTTCGAAAGCACAATGAAGGTCTCAGGAAGCAGGTGATTCTGCTCTGGGCAGCTCTGGGGTCCCAGGGAGCCGGTTGCTAATGATTTCTCTTAGGACTCACAGGGAGGGAGGGAGGGAGGGAGGGAGGGAGGGAGGGAGGGAGAGGAGAGAGTGTGTCCTGGCCCCTCTACTCCCTTAGTGTTTTTTTTAAATAACTCCACTCTGCGGCCTGCTATGTCGTCCAGTCGTCCCCGTGAGGGACACTGCCTCTGAAATCCCACCACGGCAGTTAGCGGTCCTGCAGAGCGCCGGAGAGCTTAATTTGACAGGGTTTCTCTTTCGTGGTGCTAAAGGGGGCCCTGGTTGAAGCAACTTGGCTCTGGTCATAGAATCCAAGGTCTGCATCCCAAATTGAAGCCTATTCTCTCTGTAGAAGCACTACAGACCAGGCCCCATAGAGATTAGGGTGCTGTTTGGGACACAGTCACAGGGAAAGGGCTTCGTCATCCTCTCTCTGAGGTAGATCAAATCTAGTGACTTTCCCACACAGCCAGATAGAGATATTACAGCAGGCAATGACAGGGAACAGACGTGGCTTCTGAGCTAGGGTCCATAGACCCGGCTCCTGAACTAGGATATATGGACCCGGCATCTGAAATAGGGTTAATGGACCCGGTTTCTGAACTAGGGTTAATGGACCCGGTTTCTGAACTAGGGTTAATGGACCCGGTTTCTGAACTAGGGTACATAGACCCGGCTTCTGAACTAGGGTCCATAGACCCGGCTCCTGAACTAGGATATATGGACCCGGCATCTGAAATAGGGTTAATGGACCCGGTTTCTGAACTAGGGTTAATGGACCCGGTTTCTGAACTAGGGTTAATGGACCCGGTTTCTGAACTAGGGTGAATGGACCCGGTTTCTGAACTAGGGTGAATGGACCCGGTTTCTGAACAAGGGTTAATGGACCCGGTTCCTGAACTAGGGTTAATGGACCTGGCTTGAATGGACCCGGTTTCTGAACTAGGGTGAATGGACTCGTTTTCTGAACTAGGGTGAATGGACTCGTTTTCTGAACTAGGGTGAATGGACTCGTTTTCTGAACTAGGGTGAATGGACCCAGCTTCCAAATGTTTTCAACATCCAAGTTGTAGCAACTGGCTGCCTATGAGAAATGATCTTTTGGTTCATCTATGGGGATGAGATATGAAAGATATCAGAGCAGCTGGAGGTTCATCTATGGGGATGAGACATGAAAGATATCAGAGCAGCAGGAGGTTCATCTATGGGGATGAGACATGAAAGATATCAGAGCAGCAGGAGGTTCATCTATGGGGATGAGATATGAAAGATATCAGAGCAGAGGGAGGTTAATCTATGGGGATGAGACATGAAAGATATCAGAGCAGAGGAGGTTCATCTATGGGGATGAGACATGAAAGATATCAGAGCAGCAGGAGGTTCATCTATGGGGATGAGACATGAAAGATATCAAGTCAGAGGGAGGTTCATCTATGGGGATGAGACATGAAAGATATCAGAGCAGAGGGAGGTTCATCTATGGGGATGAGATATGAAAGATATCAGAGCAGAGGGAGGTTCATCTATGGGGATGAGACATGAAAGATATCAGAGCAGAGGGAGGTTCATCTATGGGGATGAGACATGAAAGATATCAGAGCAGCAGGAGGTTCATCTATGGGGATGAGACATGAAAGATATCAGAGCAGCAGGAGGTTCATCTATGGGGATGAGACATGAAAGATATCAGAGCAGCAGGAGGTTCATCTATGGGGATGAGATATGAAAGATATCAGAGCAGAGGGTCAGCAGATTGGCTCTACTCAATATTCTCCCATATAAAGGACTTTAGGTATAGCGTTATGTTTACAGTCTTATCACTCAGAGAGATGTAATGGTTTATACTGTATCAGTCTCAACACTCAGAGAGATGTAATGGTTTATACTGTATCAGTCTCAGAGAGATGTAATGGTTTATACTGTATCAGTCTCAGAGAGATGTAATGGTTTATACTGTATCAGTCTCAACACTCAGAGAGATGTAATGGTTTATACTGTATCAGTCTCAGAGAGATGTAATGGTTTATACTGTATCAGTCTCAGAGAGATGTAATGGTTTATACTGTATCAGTCTCAGAGAGATGTAATGGTTTATACTGTATCAGTCTCAGAGAGATGTAATGGTTTATACTGTAACAGTCTCAGAGAGATGTAATGGTTTATACTGTAACAGTCTCAGAGAGATGTGATGGTTTATACTGTATCAGTCTCAGAGAGATGTAATGGTTTATACTGTATCAGTCTCAGAGAGATGTAATGGTTTATACTGTATCAGTCTCAGAGAGATGTAATGGTTTATACTGTATCAGTCTCAACACTCAGAGAGATGTAATGGTTTATACTGTATCAGTCTCAGAGAGATGTAATGGTTTATACTGTATCAGTCTCAGAGAGATGTAATGGTTTATACTGTATCAGTCTCAACACTCAGAGAGATGTAATGGTTTATACTGTATCAGTCTCAACACTCAGAGAGATGTAATGGTTTATACTGTATCAGTCTCAACACTCAGAGAGATGTAATGGTTTATACTGTATCAGTCTCAACACTCAGAGAGATGTAATGGTTTATACTGTATCAGTCTCAACACTCAGAGAGATGTAATGGTTTATACTGTATCAGTCTCAACACTCAGAGAGATGTAATGGTTTATACTGTATCAGTCTCAGAGAGATGTAATGGTTTTACATTTCAGTCTCAGAGCTCTAATCCAGGTTTATACTGTATCAGTCTCACACTCATGAGATGTAATGGTTTATACTGTTTATCACTGTATCAGTCTCAGAGAGATGTAATGGTTTATACTGTATCAGTCTCAACACTCAGAGAGATGTAATGGTTTATACTGTATCAGTCTCAACACTCAGAGAGATGTAATGGTGTATACTGTATCAGTCTCAGAGAGATGTAATGGTTTATACTGTATCAGTCTCAGAGAGATGTAATGGTTTATACTGTATCAGTCTCAACACTCAGAGAGATGTAATGGTGTATACTGTATCAGTCTCAGAGAGATGTAATGGTTTATACTGTATCAGTCTCAACACTCAGAGAGATGTAATGGTGTATACTGTATCAGTCTCAGAGAGATGTAATGGTGTATACTGTATCAGTCTCAGAGAGATGTAATGGTTTATACTGTATCAGTCTCAGAGAGATGTAATGGTTTATACTGTATCAGTCTCAGAGAGATGTAATGGTTTATACTGTATCAGTCTCAACACTCAGAGAGATGTAATGGTTTATACTGTATCAGTCTCAGAGAGATGTAATGGTTTATACTGTATCAGTCTCAGAGAGATGTAATGGTTTATACTGTATCAGTCTCAGAGAGATGTAATGGTTTATACTGTATCAGTCTCAGAGAGATGTAATGGTTTATACTGTATCAGTCTCATGGTTTACACTCAGAGAGATGTAATGGTTTATACTGTATCAGTCTCAGAGAGATGTAATGGTTTATACTGTATCAGTCTCAACACTCAGAGAGATGTAATGGTTTATACTGTATCAGTCTCAGAGAGATGTAATGGTTTATACTGTATCAGTCTCAGAGAGATGTAATGGTTTATACTGTATCAGTCTCAGAGAGATGTAATGGGTTATACTGTATCAGTCTCAACACTCAGAGAGATGTAATGGTTTATACTGTATCAGTCTCAGAGAGATGTAATGGTTTATACTGTATCAGTCTCAACACTCAGAGAGATGTAATGGTTTATACTGTATCAGTCTCAGAGAGATGTAATGGTTTATACTGTATCAGTCTCAGAGAGATGTAATGGTTTATACTGTATCAGTCTCAGAGAGATGTAATGGTTTATACTGTATCAGTCTCAGAGAGATGTAATGGTTTATACTGTAACAGTCTCAGAGAGATGTAATGGTTTATACTGTATCAGTCTCAGAGAGATGTAATGGTTTATACTGTATCAGTCTCAACACTCAGAGAGATGTAATGGTTTATACTGTATCAGTCTCAGAGAGATGTAATGGTTTATACTGTATCAGTCTCAACACTCAGAGAGATGTAATGGTTTATACTGTATCAGTCTCAGAGAGATGTAATGGTTTATACTGTATCAGTCTCAGAGAGATGTAATGGTTTATACTGTATCAGTCTCAACACTCAGAGAGATGTAATGGTTTATACTGTAACAGTCTCAGAGAGATGTAATGGTTTATACTGTATCAGTCTCAACACTCAGAGATGTAATGGTTTATACTGTATCAGTCTCAGAGAGATGTAATGGTTTATACTGTATCAGTCTCAGAGAGATGTAATGGTTTATACTGTATCAGTCTCAGAGAGATGTAATGGTTTATACTGTATCAGTCTCAACACTCAGAGAGATGTAATGGTTTATACTGTATCAGTCTCAGAGAGATGTAATGGTTTATACTGTATCAGTCTCAGAGAGATGTAATGGTTTATACTGTATCAGTCTCAGAGAGATGTAATGGTTTATACTGTATCAGTCTCAGAGAGATGTAATGGTTTATACTGTATCAGTCTCAGAGAGATGTAATGGTTTATACTGTATCAGTCTCAGAGAGATGTAATGGTTTATACTGTATCAGTCTCAGAGAGATGTAATGGTTTATACTGTATCAGTCTCAACACTCAGAGAGATGTAATGGTTTATACTGTATCAGTCTCAACACTCAGAGAGATGTAATGGTTTATACTGTATCAGTCTCAACACTCAGAGAGATGTAATGGTTTATACTGTATCAGTCTCAACACTCAGAGAGATGTAATGGTTTATACTGTATCAGTCTCAACACTCAGAGAGATGTAATGGTTTATACTGTATCAGTCTCAGAGAGATGTACATTTATGGTTTATACTGTCATTTAGAGATGTAACGCTCTTATCAGATGTAATGGTTTATACTCAGTCTCAGAGATGTAATGGTTTATACAGTCCTTATGACATCCAGTGGAACAGCCACTGTATCAGTCTCAGAGAGATGTAATGGTTTATACTGTATCAGTCTCAACACTCAGAGAGATGTAATGGTTTATACTGTATCAGTCTCAGAGAGATGTAATGGTTTATACTGTATCAGTCTCAGAGAGATGTAATGGTTTATACTGTATCAGTCTCAGAGAGATGTAATGGTTTATACTGTATCAGTCTCAACACTCAGAGAGATGTAATGGTTTATACTGTATCAGTCTCAGAGAGATGTAATGGTTTATACTGTATCAGTCTCAACACTCAGAGAGATGTAATGGTTTATACTGTATCAGTCTCAGAGAGATGTAATGGTTTATACTGTATCAGTCTCAGAGAGATGTAATGGTTTATACTGTATCAGTCTCAGAGAGATGTAATGGTTTATACTGTATCAGTCTCAGAGAGATGTAATGGTTTATACTGTATCAGTCTCAACACTCAGAGAGATGTAATGGTTTATACTGTATCAGTCTCAGAGAGATGTAATGGTTTATACTGTATCAGTCTCAGAGAGATGTAATGGTTTATACTGTATCAGTCTCAGAGAGATGTAATGGTTTATACTGTATCAGTCTCAGAGAGATGTAATGGTTTATACTGTATCAGTCTCAACACTCAGAGAGATGTAATGGTTTATACTGTATCAGTCTCAGAGAGATGTAATGGTTTATACTGTATCAGTCTCAACACTCAGAGAGATGTAATGGTTTATACTGTATCAGTCTCAGAGAGATGTAATGGTTTATACTGTATCAGTCTCAGAGAGATGTAATGGTTTATACTGTATCAGTCTCAGAGAGATGTAATGGTTTATACTGTATCAGTCTCAACACTCAGAGAGATGTGAT
The DNA here is from genome assembly GCF_023373465.1 of Oncorhynchus keta. NCBI lineage: Eukaryota > Metazoa > Chordata > Actinopteri > Salmoniformes > Salmonidae > Oncorhynchus > Oncorhynchus keta. Next base: position 78,222 of record NW_026290808.1, read on the forward strand.
GGTTTATACTGTATCAGTCTCAGAGAGATGTAATGGTTTATACTGTATCAGTCTCAACACTCAGAGAGATTTAATGGTTTATACTGTATCAGTCTCAGAGAGATGTAATGGTGTTATACTGTATCAGTCTCAACACTCAGAGAGATGTAATGGTTTATACTGTAACAGTCTCAGAGAGATGTAATGGTTTATACTGTAGTCTCAGTCTCAGAGAGATGTAATGGTTTATACTGTATCAGTCTCAGAGAGATGTAATGGTTTATACTGTATCAGTCTCAGAGAGATGTAATGGTTTATACTGTATCAGTCTCAACACTCAGAGAGATGTAATGGTTTATACTGTATCAGTCTCAGAGAGATGTAATGGTTTATACTGTATCAGTCTCAACACTCAGAGAGATGTAATGGTTTATACTGTATCAGTCTCAGAGAGATGTAATGGTTTATACTGTATCAGTCTCAGAGAGATGTAATGGTTTATACTGTATCAGTCTCAACACTCAGAGAGATGTAATGGTTTATACTGTATCAGTCTCAACACTCAGAGAGATGTAATGGTTTATACTGTATCAGTCTCAACACTCAGAGAGATGTAATGGTTTATACTGTATCAGTCTCAACACTCAGAGAGATGTAATGGTTTATACTGTATCAGTCTCAACACTCAGAGAGATGTAATGGTTTATACTGTATCAGTCTCAACAGAGAGATGTAATGGTTTATACTGTATCAGTCTCAACACTCAGAGAGATGTAATGGTTTATACTGTATCAGTCTCAGAGAGATGTAATGGTTTATACTGTATCAGTCTCAGAGAGATGTAATGGTTTATACTGTATCAGTCTCAGAGAGATGTAATGGTTTATACTGTATCAGTCTCAGAGAGATGTAATGGTTTATACTGTATCAGTCTCAGAGAGATGTAATGGTTTATACTGTATCAGTCTCAGAGAGATGTAATGGTTTATACTGTATCAGTCTCAACAGAGAGATGTAATGGTTTATACTGTATCAGTCAACACTCAGAGAGATGTAATGGTTTATACTGTATCAGTCTCAGAGAGATGTAATGGTTTATACTGTATCAGTCTCAACACTCAGAGAGATGTAATGGTTTATACTGTATCAGTCTCAACACTCAGAGAGATGTAATGGTTTATACTGTATCAGTCTCAGAGAGATGTAATGGTTTATACTGTATCAGTCTCAGAGAGATGTAATGGTTTATACTGTATCAGTCTCAGAGAGATGTAATGGTTTATATGTATCAGTATGGTTTATACACTCAGAGAGATGTAATGGTTTATACTGTATCAGTCTCAGAGAGATGTAATGGTTTATGGTTTATACTGTAACAGTCTCAACACTCAGAGAGATGTAATGGTTTATACTGTATCAGTCTCAGAGAGATGTAATGGTTTATACTGTATCAGTCTCAGAGAGATGTAATGGTTTATACTGTATCAGTCTCAGAGAGATGTAATGGTTTATACTGTATCAGTCTCAGAGAGATGTAATGGTTTATACTGTATCAGTCTCAGAGAGATGTAATGGTTTATACTGTATCAGTCTCAACACTCAGAGAGATGTAATGGTTTATACTGTATCAGTCTCAGAGAGATGTAATGGTGTTATACTGTATCAGTCTCAACACTCAGAGAGATGTAATGGTTTATACTGTATCAGTCTCAGAGAGATGTAATGGTTTATACTGTATCAGTCTCAGAGAGATGTAATGGTTTATACTGTATCAGTCTCAACACTCAGAGAGATGTAATGGTTTATACTGTATCAGTCTCAACACTCAGAGAGATGTAATGGTTTATACTGTATCAGTCTCAGAGAGATGTAATGGTTTATACTGTAACAGTCTCAACACTCAGAGAGATGTAATGGTTTATACTGTATCAGTCTCAGAGAGATGTAATGGTTTATACTGTATCAGTCTCAAAGAGATGTAATGGTTTATACTGTATCAGTCTCAGAGAGATGTAATGGTTTATACTGTATCAGTCTCAGAGAGATGTAATGGTTTATACTGGTTTATACTGTCAGTCTCAGAGAGATGTAATGGTTTATACTGTATCAGTCTCAGAGAGATGTAATGGTTTATACTGTATCAGTCTCAACACTCAGAGAGATGTAATGGTTTATACTGTATCAGTCTCAGAGAGATGTAATGGTTTATACTGTATCAGTCTCAACACTCAGAGAGATGTAATGGTTTATACTGTATCAGTCTCAGAGAGATGTAATGGTTTATACTGTATCAGTCTCAGAGAGATGTAATGGTTTATACTGTATCAGTCTCAACACTCAGAGAGATGTAATGGTTTATACTGTATCAGTCTCAGAGAGATGTAATGGTTTATACTGTATCAGTCTCAACACTCAGAGAGATGTAATGGTTTATACTGTATCAGTCTCAACACTCAGAGAGATGTAATGGTTTATACTGTATCAGTCTCAGAGAGATGTAATGGTTTATACTGTATCAGTCTCAGAGAGATGTAATGGTTTATACTGTATCAGTCTCAGAGAGATGTAATGGTTTATACTGTATCAGTCTCAGAGAGATGTAATGGTTTATACTGTATCAGTCTCAACACTCAGAGAGATGTAATGGTTTATACTGTATCAGTCTCAGAGAGATGTAATGGTTTATACTGTATCAGTCTCAGAGAGATGTAATGGTTTATACTGTATCAGTCTCAGAGAGATGTAATGGTTTATACTGTAACAGTCTCAGAGAGATGTAATGGTTTATACTGTATCAGTCTCAGAGAGATGTAATGGTTTATACTGTATCAGTCTCAGAGAGATGTAATGGTTTATACTGTATCAGTCTCAGAGAGATGTAATGGTTTATACTGTATCAGTCTCAACACTCAGAGAGATGTAATGGTTTATACTGTATCAGTCTCAACACTCAAAGAGATGTAATGGTTTATACTGTATCAGTCTCAACACTCAGAGAGATGTAATGGTTTATATTGTATCAGTCTCAACACTCAGAGAGATGTAATGGTTTATACTGTATCAGTCTCAACACTCAGAGAGATGTAATGGTTTATACTGTATCAGTCTCAGAGATGTAATGGTTTATACTGTATCAGTCTCTCAGAGAGATGTAATGGTTTATACTGTATCAGTCTCAGAGAGATGTAATGGTTTATACTGTATCAGTCTCAGAGAGATGTAATGGTTTATACTGTATCAGTCTCAACACTCAGAGAGATGTAATGGTTTATACTGTATCAGTCTCAGAGAGATGTAATGGTTTATACTGTATCAGTCTCAACACTCAGAGAGATGTAATGGTTTATACTGTATCAGTCTCAGAGAGATGTAATGGTTTATACTGTATCAGTCTCAGAGAGATGTAATGGTTTATACTGTATCAGTCTCAGAGAGATGTAATGGTTTATACTGTATCAGTCTCAACACTCAGAGAGATGTAATGGTTTATACTGTATCAGTCTCAGAGAGATGTAATGGTTTATACTGTATCAGTCTCAGAGAGATGTAATCAGAGAGGTAATGGTTTATACTGTATCAGTCTCAGAGAGATGTAATGGTTTATACTGTATCAGTCTCAGAGAGATGTAATGGTTTATACTGTATCAGTCTCAGAGAGATGTAATGGTTTATACTGTATCAGTCTCAGAGAGATGTAATGGTTTTTATACTGATGTAATGGTTTATACTGTAACACTCAGAGAGATGTGATGGTTTATACTGTATCAGTCTCAGAGAGATGTAATGGTTTATACTGTATCAGTCTCAACACTCAGAGAGATGTAATGGTTTATACTGTATCAGTCTCAGAGAGATGTAATGGTTTATACTGTAACAGTCTCAGAGAGATGTAATGGTTTATACTGTATCAGTCTCAACACTCAGAGAGATGTAATGGTTTATACTGTATCAGTCTCAGAGAGATGTAATGGTTTATACTGTAACAGTCTCAGAGAGATGTAATGGTTTATACTGTATCAGTCTCACACTCAGAGATGTAATGGTTTATACTGTATCAGTCTCAGAGAGATGTAATGGTTTATACTGTATCAGTCTCAGAGAGATGTAATGGTTTATACTGTATCAGTCTCAGAGAGATGTAATGGTTTATACTGTATCAGTCTCAGAGAGATGTAATGGTTTATACTGTATCAGTCTCAGTCTGGTTTATACTGTGTATCAGTCTCAGAGAGATGTAATGGTTTATACTGTATCAGTCTCAACACTCAGAGAGATGTAATGGTTTATACTGTATCAGTCTCAGAGAGATGTAATGGTTTATACTGTATCAGTCTCAGAGAGATGTAATGGTTTATACTGTATCAGTCTCAGAGAGATGTAATGGTTTATACTGTATCAGTCTCAGAGAGATGTAATGGTTTATACTGTATCAGTCTCAGAGAGATGTAATGGTTTATACTGTATCAGTCTCAACACTCAGAGATGTAATGGTTTATACTGTATCAGTCTCAACACTCAGAGAGATGTAATGGTTTATACTGTATCAGTCTCAACACTCAGAGAGATGTAATGGTTTATACTGTATCAGTCTCAACACTCAGAGAGATGTAATGGTTTATACTGTATCAGTCTCAACACTCAGAGAGATGTAATGGTTTATACTGTATCAGTCTCAGAGAGATGTAATGGTTTATACTGTAACAGTCTCAACACTCAGAGAGATGTAATGGTTTATACTGTATCAGTCTCAGAGAGATGTAATGGTTTATACTGTATCAGTCTCAGAGAGATGTAATGGTTTATACTGTATCAGTCTCACCACTCAGAGAGATGTAATGGTTTATACTGTATCAGTCTCAGAGAGATGTAATGGTTTATACTGTATCAGTCTCAGAGAGATGTAATGGTTTATACTGTATCAGTCTCAGAGAGATGTAATGGTTTTATACTCAGAGAGATGTAATGGTTTATCTCAGTCTCAGAGAGATGTAATGGTTTATACTGTATCAGTCTCAGAGAGATGTAATGGTTTATACTGTATCAGTCTCAGAGAGATGTAATGGTTTATACTGTATCAGTCTCAACACTCAGAGAGATGTAATGGTTTATACTGTATCAGTCCAGAGAGATGTAATGGTTTTATACTCAGAGAGATGTAATGGTTTATACTGTATCAGTCTCAGAGAGATGTAATGGTTTATACTGTATCAGTCTCAGAGAGATGTAATGGTTTATACTGTATCAGTCTCAGAGAGATGTAATGGTTTATACTGTATCAGTCTCAACACTCAGAGAGATGTAATGGTTTATACTGTATCAGTCTCAGAGAGATGTAATGGTTTATACTGTATCAGATCTCAACACTCAGAGAGATGTAATGGTTTATACTGTATCAGTCTCAGAGAGATGTAATGGTTTATACTGTATCAGTCTCAGAGAGATGTAAGAGATGTAATGTGGTTTATACTGTATCAGTCTCAGAGAGATGTAATGGTTTATACTGTATCAGTCTCAACACTCAGAGATGTAATGGTTTATACTGTATCAGTCTCAGAGAGATGTAATGGTTTATACTGTATCAGTCTCAACACTCAGAGAGATGTAATGGTTTATACTGTATCAGTCTCAACAGAGAGATGTAATGGTTTATACTGTATCAGTCTCAGAGAGATGTAATGGTTTATACTGTATCAGTCTCAGAGAGATGTAATGGTTTATACTGTATCAGTCTCAGAGAGATGTAATGGTTTATACTGTATCAGTCTCCAGAGATGTAATGGTTTATACTGTATCAGTCTCAGAGAGATGTAATGGTTTATACTGTATCAGTCTGAACACTCAGAGAGATGTGATGGTTTATACTGTATCAGTCTCAGAGAGATGTAATGGTTTATACTGTATCAGTCTCAACACTCAGAGAGATGTAATGGTTTATACTGTATCAGTCTCAGAGAGATGTAATGGTTTATACTGTATCAGTCTCAGAGAGATGTAATGGTTTATACTGTATCAGTCTCAACACTCAGAGAGATGTAATGGTTTATACTGTATCAGTCTCAGAGAGATGTAATGGTTTATACTGTATCAGTCTCATACTGTATCAGTCTCAACACTCAGAGAGATGTAATGGTTTATACTGTATCAGTCTCAACACTCAGAGATGTAATGGTTTATACTGTATCAGTCTCAACACTCAGAGAGATGTAATGGTTTATACTGTATCAGTCTCAGAGAGATGTAATGGTTTTTATACTGTAACAGTCTCAACACTCAGAGAGATGTAATGGTTTATACTGTATCAGTCTCAGAGAGATGTAATGGTTTATACTGTATCAGTCTCAGAGAGATGTAATGGTTTATACTGTATCAGAGATGTAATGGTTTATACTGTATCAGTCTCAGAGATGTAATGGTTTATACTGTAACAGTCTCAGTGAGATGTAATGTTTTTATACTGTATCAGTCTCAGAGAGATGTAATGGTTTATACTGTATCAGTCTCAGAGAGATGTAATGGTTTTATACTGTATCAGTCTCAGAGAGATGTAATGGTTTATACTGTATCAGTCTCAGAGAGATGTAATGGTTTATACTGTATCAGTCTCAGAGAGATGTAATGGTTTATACTGTATCAGTCTCAACACTCAGAGAGATGTAATGGTTTATACTGTATCAGTCTCAACACTCAGAGAGATGTAATGGTTTTTATCAGTCTCAGAGGTTTATACTGTATCAGTCTCAACACTCAGAGATGTAATGGTAATTTTATACTGTATCAGTCTCACTGTACAGTCTCAGAGAGATGTAATGGTTTATACTGTTTCAGTCTCAACACTCAGAGAGATGTAATGGTTTATACTGTATCAGTCTCAGAGAGATGTAATGGTTTATACTGTAACAGTCTCAACACTCAGAGAGATGTAATGGTTTATACTGTATCAGTCTCAGAGAGATGTAATGGTTTATACTGTATCAGTCTCAGAGAGATGTTTATACTGTATCAGTCTCACTCAGAGAGATGTAATGGTTTATACTGTAACAGTCTCAGAGAGATGTAATGGTTTATACTGTATCAGTCTCAGAGAGATGTAATGGTTTATACTGTATCAGTCTCAGAGAGATGTAATGGTTTATACTGTATCAGTCTCAGAGAGATGTAATGGTTTATACTGTATCAGTCTCAGAGAGATGTAATGGTTTATACTGTATCAGTCTCAGAGAGATGTAATGGTTTATACTGTATCAGTCTCACCACTCAGAGAGATGTAATGGTTTATACTGTATCAGTCTCAACACTCAGAGAGATGTAATGGTTTATACTGTATCAGTCTCAACACTCAGAGAGATGTAATGGTTTATACTGTATCAGTCTCAACACTCAGAGAGATGTAATGGTTTATACTGTATCAGTCTCAGAGAGATGTAATGGTTTATACTGTATCAGTCTCAGAGAGATGTAATGGTTTATACTGTATCAGTCTCAACACTCAGAGAGATGTAATGGTTTATACTGTATCAGTCTCAGAGAGATGTAATGGTTTATACTGTATCAGTCTCAGAGAGATGTAATGGTTTTATACTGTATCAGTCTGGTTTATACTGTACAGTCTCAGAGAGATGTAATGGTTTATACTGTATCAGTCTCAACAGAGATGTAATGGTTTTATACTGTTTCAGTCTCAGAGAGATGTAATGGTTTATACTGTATCAGTCTCAACACTCAGAGAGATGTGATGGTTTATACTGTATCAGTCTCAACACTCAGAGAGATGTAATGGTTTATACTGTATCAGTCTCAGAGATGTAATGGTTTATACTGTATCAGTCTCAACACTCAGAGAGATGTAATGGTTTATACTGTATCAGTCTCAACACTCAGAGAGATGTAATGGTTTATACTGTATCAGTCTCAGAGAGATGTAATGGTTTTATACTGTATCAGTCTCAGAGAGATGGTTTATATTTACATCTCAGAAGATGTAATGGTTTATACTGTGCATCAGTCTCAATCAGTCTCAGAGAGATGTAATGGTTTATACTGTATCAGTCTCAGAGAGATGTAATGGTTTATACTGTATCAGTCTCAACACTCAGAGAGATTTAATGGTTTATACTGTATCAGTCTCAGAGAGATGTAATGGTTTATACTGTATCAGTCTCAGAGATGTAATGGTTTATACTGTATCAGTCTCAGAGAGATGTAATGGTTTATACTGTATCAGTCTCAACACTCAGAGAGATGTAATGGTTTATACTGTATCAGTCTCAGAGAGATGTAATGGTTTATACTGTATCAGTCTCAACACTCAGAGATGTAATGGTTTATACTGTATCAGTCTCAGAGAGATGTAATGGTTTATACTGTATCAGTCTCACCACTCAGAGAGATGTAATGGTTTATACTGTATCAGTCTCAACACTCAGAGAGATGTAATGGTTTATACTGTATCAGTCTCAACACTCAGAGATGTAATGGTTTATACTGTGACAGTCTCAACACTCAGAGAGATGTAATGGTTTATACTGTATCAGTCTCAGAGAGATGTAATGGTTTATACTGTATCAGTCTCAACACTCAGAGAGATGTAATGGTTTATACTGTATCAGTCTCAACACTCAGAGAGATGTAATGGTTTATACTGTATCAGTCTCAGAGAGATGTAATGGTTTATACTGTATCAGTCTCAACACTCAGTCTCAGAGATGTAATGGTTTATACTGTATCAGTCTCAGAGAGATGTAATGGTTTATACTGTATCAGTCTCAGAGAGATGTAATGGTTTATACTGTATCAGTCTCAACACTCAGAGAGATGTAATGGTTTATACTGTAGTCTCAGAGATGTAATGGTTTATACTCAGTCTCAACACTCAGAGAGATGTAATGGTTTATACTGTATCAGTCTCACTCAGAGAGATGTAATGGTTTATACTGTATCAGTCTCAGAGAGATGTAATGGTTTATACTGTATCAGTCTCTCATGGTTTACACTCAGTCTCAACACTCAGAGATGTAATGGTTTATACTGTATCAGTCTCAGAGAGATGTAATGGTTTATACTGTCAGTCTCAGAGATGTAATGGTTTATACTGTATCAGTCTCAGAGAGATGTAATGGTTTATACTGTATCAGTCTCAACACTCAGAGAGATGTAATGGTTTATACTGTATCAGTCTCAGAGAGATGTAATGGTTTTATACTGTAACACTGTTTATACTGTATCAGTCTCAACACTCAGAGAGATGTAATGGTTTATACTGTATCAGTCTCAGAGAGATGTAATGGTTTATACTGTATCAGTCTCAGAGAGATGTAATGGTTTATACTGTATCAGTCTCAACAGTCTCAGAGAGATGTAATGGTTTATACTGTATCAGTCTCAACACTCAGAGAGATGTAATGGTTTATACTGTATCAGTCTCAGAGAGATGTAATGGTTTATACTGTATCAGTCTCAGAGAGATGTAATGGTTTATACTGTATCAGTCTCAACAGTCTCAGAGATGTAATGGTTTATACTGTATCAGTCTCTCAGAGAGATGTAATGGTCTTTATACTGTATCAGTCTCAGAGAGATGTAATGGTTTATACTGTATCAGTCTCACTCAGAGAGATGTAATGGTTTATACTGTATCAGTCTCAACACTCAGAGAGATGTAATGGTTTATACTGTATCAGTCTCAGAGAGATGTAATGGTTTATACTGTATCAGTCTCAGAGATGTAATGGTTTATACTGTATCAGTCTCAGAGAGATGTAATGGTTTATACTGTATCAGTCTCAGAGAGATGTAATGGTTTATACTGTACAGTCTCAGAGAGATGTAATGGTTTATACTGTATCAGTCTCAGAGAGATGTAATGGTTTATACTGTCAGTCTCAACACTCAGAGAGATGTAATGGTTTATACTGTATCAGTCTCAGAGAGATGTAATGGTTTATACTGTATCAGTCTCAACACTCAGAGAGATGTAATGGTTTATACTGTATCAGTCTCAACACTCAGAGATGTAATGGTTTATACTGTATCAGTCTCAGAGAGATGTAATGGTTTATACTGTATCAGTCTCAACAGAGAGAGATGTAATGGTTTATACTGTATCAGTCTCAGAGATGTAATGGTTTATAACACTCAGAGAGATGTAATGGTTTATACTGTATCAGTCTCAACACTCAGAGAGATGTAATGGTTTATACTGTATCAGTCTCAGAGAGATGTAATGGTTTATACTGTATCAGTCTCACTCAGAGATGTAATGGTTTATACTGTATCAGTCTCAGAGATGTAATGGTTTATACTGTATCAGTCTCAGAGAGATGTAATGGTTTTATACTGTATCAGTCTCAACACTCAGAGATGTAATGGTTTATACTGTATCAGTCTCAGAGATGTAATGGTTTTATACTGTCAGAGAGATGTAATGGTTTATACTGTATCAGTCTCAACACTCAGAGAGATGTAATGGTTTATACTGTATCAGTCTCAGAGATGTAATGGTTTATACTGTATCAGTCTCAGAGAGATGTAATGGTTTATACTCAGAGAGATGTAATGGTTTATACTGTATCAGTCTCAGAGAGATGTAATGGTTTATACTGTATCAGTCTCAACACTCAGAGAGATGTAATGGTTTATACTGTATCAGTCTCAGAGAGATGTAATGGTTTATACTGTATCAGTCTCAGAGAGATGTAATGGTTTATACTGTATCAGTCTCTCAGAGAGATGTAATGGTTTATACTGTCTCAGTCTCAGAGAGATGTAATGGTTTATACTGTATCAGTCTCAGAGAGATGTAATGGTTTATACTGTATCAGTCTCAGAGATGTAATGGTTTATACTGTCAGTCTCAGAGAGATGTAATGGTTTATACTGTATCAGTCTCAGAGAGATGTAATGGTTTATACTGTATCAGTCTCAGAGAGATGTAATGGTTTATACTGTATCAGTCTCAACACTCAGAGAGATGTAATGGTTTATATTGTATCAGTCTCAGAGAGATGTAATGGTTTATACTGTAACAGTCTCAGAGAGATGTAATGGTTTATACTGTATCAGTCTCAACACTCAGAGAGATGTAATGGTTTATACTGTATCAGTCTCATGTAATGGTTTATACTGTATCAGTCCAGAGATGTACTGTTTATCAGTCTCAGAGAGATGTAATGGTTTATACTGTATCAGTCTCAGAGAGATGTAATGGTTTATACTGTATCAGTCTCAACACTCAGAGAGATGTAATGGTTTATACTGTATCAGTCTCAGAGAGATGTAATGGTTTATACTGTATCAGTCTCAGAGATGTAATGGTTTATACTGTATCAGTCTCAGAGAGATGTAATGGTTTATACTGTATCAGTCTCAGAGATGTAATGGTTTATACTGTATCAGTCTCAACACTCAGAGAGATGTAATGGTTTATACTGTATCAGTCTCAGAGAGATGTAATGGTTTATACTGTATCAGTCTCAGAGAGATGTAATGGTTTATACTGTATCAGTGTATCAGTCTCAGAGAGTGTAATATACTGTAACAGTCTCAGAGAGATGTAATGGTTTATACTGTATCAGTCTCAGAGAGATGTAATGGTTTATACTGTATCAGTCTCTCAGAGAGATGTAATGGTTTATACTGTATCAGTCTCAGAGAGATGTAATGGTTTATACTGTATCAGTCTCATGGTTTTATACTCAGAGAGATGTAATGGTTTATACTGTATCAGTCTCAACACTCAGAGAGATGTAATGGTTTATACTGTATCAGTCTCAACACTCAGAGAGATGTAATGGTTTATACTGTATCAGTCTCAACACTCAGAGAGATGTAATGGTTTATACTGTATCAGTCTCAGAGAGATGTAATGGTTTATACTGTATCAGTCTCAACACTCAGAGAGATGTAATGGTTTATACTGTATCAGTCTCAGAGAGATGTAATGGTTTATACTGTATCAGTCTCAGAGAGATGTAATGGTTTATACTGTATCAGTCTCAACACTCAGAGAGATGTAATGGTTTATACTGTATCAGTCTCAACACTCAGAGAGATGTAATGGTTTATACTGTATCAGTCTCAACACTCAGAGAGATGTAATGGTTTATACTGTATCAGTCTCAGAGAGATGTAATGGTTTATACTGTATCAGTCTCAGAGATGTAATGGTTTATACTGTATCAGTCTCAACACTCAGAGATGTAATGGTTTATACTGTATCAGTCTCAGAGATGTAATGGTTTATACTGTATCAGTCTCAGAGAGATGTAATGGTTTTATACTGTAATGTCTGTAACACTCAGAGAGATGTAATGGTTTATACTGTATCAGTCTCAGAGATGTAATGGTTTATACTGTATCAGTCTCAGAGAGATGTAATGGTTTATACTGTATCAGTCTCAGAGAGATGTAATGGTTTATACTGTATCAGTCTCAGAGATGTAATGGTTTATACTGTATCAGTCTCAGAGAGATGTAATGGTTTATACTGTATCAGTCTCAACACTCAGAGAGATGTAATGGTTTATACTGTATCAGTCTCAACACTCAGAGAGATGTAATGGTTTATACTGTATCAGTCTCAACACTCAGAGAGATGTAATGGTTTATACTGTATCAGTCTCAGAGATGTAATGGTTTATACTGTATCAGTCTCAGAGATGTAATGGTTTATACTGTATCAGTCTCAGAGAGATGTAATGGTTTATACTGTATCAGTCTCAGAGAGATGTAATGGTTTAGCACTCTCAGAGAGATGTAATGGTTTATACTGTATCAGTCTCAGAGATGTAATGGTTTATACATCAGTCTCAGAGATGTAATGGTTTATACTGTATCAGTCTCAGAGATGTAATGGTTTATACTGTATCAGTCTCAACACTCAGAGAGATGTAATGGTTTATACTGTATCAGTCTCAGAGAGATGTAATGGTTTATACTGTATCAGTCTCACACTCAGAGATGTAATGGTTTATACTGTATCAGTCTCAACACTCAGAGAGATGTAATGGTTTATACTGTATCAGTCTCAGAGATGTAATGGTTTATACTGTATCAGTCTCAACACTCAGAGAGATGTAATGGTTTATACTGTATCAGTCTCAGAGATGTAATGGTTTATACTGTATCAGTCTCAGAGAGATGTAATGGTTTATACTGTATCAGTCTCAACACTCAGAGAGATGTAATGGTTTATACTGTATCAGTCTCACTCAGAGATGTAATGGTTTATACTGTATCAGTCTCAACACTCAGAGATGTAATGGTTTATACTGTATCAGTCTCAACACTCAGAGAGATGTAATGGTTTATACTGTATCAGTCTCAACACTCAGAGATGTAATGGTTTATACTGTATCAGTCTCAGAGATGTAATGGTTTATACTGGTCTTATACTGTTTAACAGTCTCAAGTCTCAGAGAGATGTAATGGTTTATACTGTATCAGTCTCAGAGAGATGTAATGGTTTTTATACTGTATCAGTCTCACTCAGAGATGTAATGGTTTATACTGTATCAGTCTCAGAGAGATGTAATGGTTTATACTGTAACAGTCTCAGAGAGATGTAATGGTTTATACTGTATCAGTCTCAGAGATGTAATGGTTTATACTGTATCAGTCTCAGAGAGATGTAATGGTTTATACTGTAGTCTCAGTCTCAGAGAGATGTAATGGTTTATACTGTATCAGTCTCAGAGAGATGTAATGGTTTATACTGTATCAGTCTCAGAGAGATGTAATGGTTTATACTGTATCAGTCTCAACACTCAGAGAGATGTAATGGTTTATACTGTATCAGTCTCAACACTCAGAGAGATGTAATGGTTTATACTGTATCAGTCTCATACACTCAGAAGATGTAATGGTTTATACTGTATCAGTCTCAACACTCAGAGAGATGTAATGGTTTATACTGTATCAGTCTCAACACTCAGAGAGATGTAATGGTTTATACTGTATCAGTCTCAGTCTCAGAGATGTAATGGTTTATACTGTATCAGTCTCTCAGAGAGATGTAATGGTTTATACTGTATCAGTCTCAGAGAGATGTAATGGTTTATACTGTATCAGTCTCAGAGAGATGTAATGGTTTATACTGTATCAGTCTCAGAGATGTAATGGTTTATACTGTATCAGTCTCAGAGAGATGTAATGGTTTTATACTGTATCAGTCTCAGAGAGATGTAATGGTTTATACTGTATCAGTCTCAGAGATGTAATGGTTTATACTGTATCAGTCTCAGAGAGATGTAATGGTTTATACTCAGAGAGATGTAATGGTTTATACTGTATCAGTCTCAACACTCAGAGATGATGTAATGGTTTATACTGTATCAGTCTCAACACTCAGAGAGATGTAATGGTTTATACTGTATCAGTCTCAACACTCAGAGAGATGTAATGGTTTATACTGTATCAGTCTCAGAGAATGTAATGGTTTATACTGTATCACTCAGAGAGATGTAATGGTTTATACTGTATCAGTCTCAGATGTAATGGTTTATACTGATGTAATGGTTTATACTGTATCAGTCTCACACTCAGAGATGTAATGGTTTATACTGTATCAGTCTCTCAACAGTCTCAGAGAGATGTAATGGTTTATACTGTATCAGTCTCAGAGAGATGTAATGGTTTATACTGTATCAGTCTCACTCAGAGAGATGTAATGGTTTATACTGTATCAGTCTCAGAGAGATGTAATGGTTTATACTGTATCAGTCTCAGAGATGTAATGGTTTATACTGTATCAGTCTCAGAGAGATGTAATGGTTTATACTGTATCAGTCTCAGAGAGATGTAATGGTTTATACTGTATCAGTCTCCAGAGAGATGTAATGGTTTATACTGTATCAGTCTCACACTCAGAGAGATGTAATGGTTTATACTGTATCAGTCTCAACACTCAGAGATGTAATGGTTTATACTGTATCAGTCTCAGAGAGATGTAATGGTTTATACTGTATCAGTCTCAGAGAGATGTAATGGTTTATACTGTATCAGTCTCAGAGAGATGTAATGGTTTATACTGTATCAGTCTCAGAGATGTAATGGTTTATACTGTATCAGTCTCTCAGAGAGATGTAATGGTTTATACTGTATCAGTCTCAGAGAGATGTAATGGTTTATACTGTATCAGTCTCAACACTCAGAGAGATGTAATGGTTTATACTGTATCAGTCTCAGAGAGATGTAATGGTTTATACTGTATCAGTCTCAGAGATGTAATGGTTTATACTGTATCAGTCTCAGAGAGATGTAATGGTTTATACTGTATCAGTCTCAGAGAGATGTAATGGTTTATACTGTATCAGTCTCAACACTCAGAGATGTAATGGTTTATACTGTATCAGTCTCAGAGAGATGTAATGGTTTATACTGTATCAGTCTCAACACTCAGAGAGATGTAATGGTTTATACTGTATCAGTCTCAACACTCAGAGATGTAATGGTTTATACTGTATCAGTCTCAACACTCAGAGAGATGTAATGGTTTATACTGTATCAGTCTCAGAGAGATGTAATGGTTTTATACTGTATCAGTCTCAACACTCAGAGATGTAATGGTTTATACTGTATCAGTCTCAGAGAGATGTAATGGTTTATACTGTATCAGTCTCAACACTCAGAGAGATGTAATGGTTTATACTGTATCAGTCTCAGTCTCAGAGAGATGTAATGGTTTATACTGTATCAGTCTCAGAGAGATGTAATGGTTTATACTGTATCAGTCTCAACACTCAGAGAGATGTAATGGTTTATACTGTATCAGTCTCACTCCAGAGATGTAATGGTTTATACTGTTTCAGTCTCAACACTCAGAGAGATGTAATGGTTTATACTGTATCAGTCTCAACACTCAGAGAGATGTAATGGTTTACTACTCAGTCTCAACACTCAGAGAGATGTAATGGTTTATACTGTATCAGTCTCAGAGATGTAATGGTTTTATACTGTATCAGTCTCATACTGTATCAGTCTCAGAGAGATGTAATGGTTTATACTGTATCAGTCTCAGAGAGATGTAATGGTTTATACTGTATCAGTCTCAGAGATGTAATGGTTTATACTGTATCAGTCTCAACACTCAGAGAGATGTAATGGTTTATACTGTATCAGTCTCACTCAGAGATGTAATGGTTTATACTGTATCAGTCTCAGAGAGATGTAATGGTTTATACTGTATCAGTCTCAACACTCAGAGAGATGTAATGGTTTATACTGTTTCAGTCTCAACACTCAGAGATGTAATGGTTTATACTGTATCAGTCTCAGTCTCAGAGAGATGTAATGGTTTATACTGTATCAGTCTCAACACTCAGAGATGTAATGGTTTATACTGTATCAGTCTCAGCACTCAGAGATGTAATGGTTTATACTGTGACAGTCTCAGAGAGATGTAATGGTTTATACTGTATCAGTCTCAGAGATGTAATGGTTTATACTGTATCAGTCTCAGAGATGTAATGGTTTATACTGTATCAGTCTCAACACTCAGAGAGATGTAATGGTTTATACTGTATCAGTCTCAGAGATGTAATGGTTTATACTGTATCAGTCTCAACACTCAGAGAGATGTAATGGTTTATACTGTATCAGTCTCAGAGAGATGTAATGGTTTATACTGTATCAGTCTCAGAGAGATGTAATGGTTTATACTGTATCAGTCTCAGTCTCAGAGATGTAATGGTTTATACTGTATCAGTCTCAACACTCAGAGAGATGTAATGGTTTATACTGTATCAGTCTCAGAGAGATGTAATGGTTTATACTGTATCAGTCTCAACACTCAGAGAGATGTAATGGTTTATACTGTATCAGTCCAGAGAGATGTAATGGTTTATACTGTAACAGTCTCAGAGAGATGTAATGGTTTATACTGTATCAGTCTCAACACTCAGAGATGTAATGGTTTATACTGTATCAGTCTCAGAGAGATGTAATGGTCTCAGCACTCAGAGAGAGATGTAATGGTTTAT
The DNA here is from genome assembly GCF_023373465.1 of Oncorhynchus keta. Taxonomy (NCBI): domain Eukaryota; kingdom Metazoa; phylum Chordata; class Actinopteri; order Salmoniformes; family Salmonidae; genus Oncorhynchus; species Oncorhynchus keta. Next base: position 95,174 of record NW_026290808.1, read on the forward strand.
ACTGTATCAGTCTCAACACTCAGAGAGATGTAATGGTTTATACTGTGACAGTCTCAGCACTCAGAGAGATGTAATGGTTTATACTGTATCAGTCTCAGAGAGATGTAATGGTTTATACTGGATCAGTCTCAGACACTCAGAGAGATGTAATGGTTTATACTGTATCAGTCTCAACACTCAGAGATGTAATGGTTTATACTGTATCAGTCTCAGAGAGATGTAATGGTTTATACTGACAGTCTCAACACTCAGAGAGATGTAATGGTTTATACTGTATCAGTCTCAGAGAGATGTAATGGTTTATACTGTATCAGTCTCAACACTCAGAGAGATGTAATGGTTTATACTGTATCAGTCTCAGAGAGATGTAATGGTTTATACTGTATCAGTCTCAGAGAGATGTAATGGTTTATACTGTATCAGTCTCAACACTCAGAGAGATGTAATGGTTTATACTGTATCAGTCTCAGAGAGATGTAATGGTTTATACTGTATCAGTCTCAACACTCAGAGAGATGTAATGGTTTATACTGTATCAGTCTCACTCAGAGATGTAATGGTTTATACTGTCTCAGTCTCAGAGATGTAATGGTTTATACTGTATCAGTCTCAGAGAGATGTAATGGTTTATACTGTATCAGTCTCAGAGAGATATAATGGAGAGATCAGAGATATAATGGCTTATACTGTATCAGTCTCAACACTCAGAGTAAGACTGTAATGGTTTTATACTGTATCAGTCTCAACACTCAGAGAGATAATGGTTTATACTGTTTCAGTCTCAAACACTCAGAGAGATGTAATGGTTTATACTGGTACTAGTCTCAGAGAGATGTAATGGTTTATACTGTATCAGTCTCAGAGAGATGTAATGGTTTATACTGTAAATAGTCCAGAGAGATGTAATGGTTTATACTGTATCAGTCTCAGAGAGATGTAAATGGTTTATACTGTATCAGTCTCAGAGAGATGTAATGGTTTATACTGGTATCAGTCTCAGAGAGATAATGGTTTATACTGTATCAGTCTCAGAGATGTAAATGGTTATGTAATGGTTTATACTGTATCAGTCTCAACACTCAGAGAGATGTAATGGTTTATACTGTATCAGTCTCAGAGAGATGTAATGGTTTATACTGTAACAGTCTCAACACTCAGAGAGATGTAATGGTTTATACTGTATCAGTCTCAGAGAGATGTAATGGTTTATACTGTATCAGTCTCAGAGAGATGTAATGGTTTATACTGTATCAGTCTCAGAGAGATGTAATGGTTTATACTGTATCAGTCTCAGAGAGATGTAATGGTTTATACTGTATCAGTCTCAACACTCAGAGAGATGTAATGGTTTATACTGTATCAGTCTCAACACTCAGAGAGATGTAATGGTTTATACTGTATCAGTCTCAACACTCAGAGAGATGTAATGGTTTTATACTGTATCAGTCTCAACACTCAGAGAGATGTAATGGTTTATACTGTATCAGTCTCAACACTCAGAGAGATGTAATGGTTTATACTGTATCAGTCTCAGAGAGATGTAATGGTTTATACTGTATCAGTCTCAGAGAGATGTAATGGTTTATACTGTATCAGTCTCAGAGAGATGTAATGGTTTATACTGTATCAGTCTCAGAGAGATGTAATGGTTTATACTGTATCAGTCTCAGAGAGATGTAATGGTTTATACTGTATCAGTCTCAGAGAGATGTAATGGTTTATACTGTATCAGTCTCAGAGAGATGTAATGGTTTATACTGTATCAGTCTCAACACTCAGAGAGATGTAATGGTTTATACTGTATCAGTCTCAGAGAGATGTAATGGTTTATACTGTATCAGTCTCAGAGAGATGTAATGGTTTATACTGTATCAGTCTCAACACTCAGAGAGATGTAATGGTTTATACTGTATCAGTCTCAACACTCAGAGAGATGTAATGGTTTATACTGTATCAGTCTCAGAGAGATGTAATGGTTTATACTGTATCAGTCTCAACACTCAGAGAGATGTAATGGTTTATACTGTATCAGTCTCAACACTCAGAGAGATGTAATGGTTTATACTGTATCAGTCTCAGAGAGATGTAATGGTTTATACTGTATCAGTCTCAGAGAGATGTAATGGTTTATACTGTATCAGTCTCAGAGAGATGTAATGGTTTATACTGTATCAGTCTCAACACTCAGAGAGATGTGATGGTTTATACTGTATCAGTCTCAGAGAGATGTAATGGTTTATACTGTATCAGTCTCAACACTCAGAGAGATTTAATGGTTTATACTGTATCAGTCTCAGAGAGATGTAATGGTTTATACTGTAACAGTCTCAGAGAGATGTAATGGTTTATACTGTATCAGTCTCAGAGAGATGTAATGGTTTATACTGTATCAGTCTCAACACTCAGAGAGATGTAATGGTTTATACTGTATCAGTCTCAGAGAGATGTAATGGTTTATACTGTATCAGTCTCAACACTCAGAGAGATGTAATGGTTTATACTGTATCAGTCTCAGAGAGATGTAATGGTTTATACTGTATCAGTCTCACCACTCAGAGATGTAATGGTTTATACTGTATCAGTCTCAACACTCAGAGAGATGTAATGGTTTATACTGTATCAGTCTCAACACTCAGAGAGATGTAATGGTTTATACTGTATCAGTCTCAACACTCAGAGAGATGTAATGGTTTATACTGTATCAGTCTCAGAGAGATGTAATGGTTTATACTGTATCAGTCTCAACACTCAGAGAGATGTAATGGTTTATACTGTATCAGTCTCAACACTCAGAGAGATGTAATGGTTTATACTGTATCAGTCTCAGAGAGATGTAATGGTTTATACTGTATCAGTCTCAGAGAGATGTAATGGTTTATACTGTATCAGTCTCAGAGAGATGTAATGGTTTATACTGTATCAGTCTCAACACTCAGAGAGATGTAATGGTTTATACTGTATCAGTCTCAGAGAGATGTAATGGTTTATACTGTATCAGTCTCAGAGAGATGTAATGGTTTATACTGTATCAGTCTCAACACTCAGAGAGATGTAATGGTTTATACTGTATCAGTCTCACACTCAGAGAGATGTAATGGTTTATACTGTATCAGTCTCAACACTCAGAGAGATGTAATGGTTTATACTGTATCAGTCTCACACTGAGAGATGTAATGGTTTATACTGTATCAGT
>NW_026290809.1:0-37500 GCF_023373465.1 Oncorhynchus keta
CACTCCTGGGCTCAGACTACACTCTGGGCTCAGACTTACACTCCTGGGCTCAGACTACACTCCTGGAAGCCAGACTTACCTCCTGGGCTCAGACTACACTCCTGGGCTCAGACTACACTCCTGGGCTCAGACTTCCCACTCCTGGGCTCAGACTACACTCCTGGGCTCAGACTACACTCCTGGGCTCAGACTACACTCCTGGGCTCAGACTTACACTCCTGGGCTCAGACTACACTCCTGGGCTCAGACTACACTCCTGGGCTCAGACTTACACTCCTGGGCTCAGACTACACTCCTGGGCTCAGACTACACTCCTGGGCTCAGACTACACTCCTGGGCTCAGACTACACTCCTGGGCTCAGACTACACTCCTGGGCTCAGACTACACTCCTGGGCTCAGACTTACACTCCTGGGCTCAGACTTACACTCCTGGGCTCAGACTACACTCCTGGGCTCAGACTACACTCCTGGGCTCAGACTACACTCCTGGGCTCAGACTTACACTCCTGGGCTCAGACTACACTCCTGGGCTCAGACTACACTCCTGGGCTCAGACTACACTCCTGGGCTCAGACTACACTCCTGGGCTCAGACTACACTCCTGGGCTCAGACTACACTCCTGGGCTCAGACTTACACCCTGGGCTCATACTACACTCCTGGGCTCAGACTACACTCCTGGGCTCAGACTTACACTCCTGGGCTCAGACTACACTCCTGGGCTCAGACTACACACCTGGGCTCAGACTACACTCCTGGGCTCAGACTACACTCCTGGCTCAGGCTCCAGACTACACTCCTGGGCTCAGACTTACACTCCTGGGCTCAGACTACACTCCTGGGCTCAGACTACCACCTGGGCTCAGACTACACACCTGGGCTCAGACTACACTCCTGGGCTCAGACTTACACTCCTGGGCTGAGACTACACTCCTGGGCTCAGACTACACTCCTGGGCTCAGACTACACTCCTGGGCTCAGACTACCTCCTGGGCTCAGACTTACACTCCTGGGCTCAGACTACCTCCTGGGCTCAGACTACACTCCTGGCTCAGACTTACACTCCTGGGCTCAGACTACACTCCCAAGGCTCAGACTTCTCCTGGGCTCAGACTACACTCCTGGGCTCAGACTACACTCCTGGGCTCAGACTTACACTCCTGGGCTCAGACTACACTCCTGGGCTCAGACTACACTCCTGGGCTCAGACTACACTCCTGGGCTCAGACTTACACTCCTGGGCTCAGACTACACTCCTGGGCTCAGACTACACTCCTGGGCTCAGACTACACTCCTGGGCTCGAGACTACACTCCTGGGCTCAGACTACACTCCTGGGCTCAGACTACACTCCTGGGCTCAGACTACACTCCTGGGCTCAGACTACACTCCTGGGCTCAGACTACACTCCTGGGCTCAGACTACACTCCTGGGCTCAGACTACACTCCTGGGCTCAGACTACACTCCTGGGCTCAGACTACACTCCTGGGCTCAGACTACACTCCTGGGCTCAGACTACACTCCCAGGGCTCACTCCTGGACTTACACTCCTGGGCTCAGACTACACTCCTGGGCTCAGACTACACTCCTGGGCTCAGACTACACTCCTGGGCTCAGACTACACTCCTGGGCTCAGACTTACACTCCTGGGCTCAGACTACACTCCTGGGCTCAGACTACACACCTGGGCTCAGACTACACTCCTGGGCTCAGACTACACTCCTGGGCTCAGCCTGGGGCTCAGACTTACACTCCTGGGCTCAGACTTACACCCTGGGCTCAGACTACACCCTGGGCTCAGACTACACTCCTGGGCTCAGACTACACTCCTGGGCTCAGACTACACTCCTGGGCTCAGACTACACTCCTGGGCTCAGACTTACACTCCTGGGCTCAGACTACACTCCTGGGCTCAGACTACACTCCTGGGCTCAGACTAAACTCCTGGGCTCAGACTTACACTCCTGGGCTCAGACTACACTCCTGGGCTCAGACTACACTCCTGGGCTCAGACTACACTCCTGGGCTCAGACTACACTCCTGGGCTCAGACTACACTCAATCATAGGACCCACTTCAGTAAAGACTTAAAGGTTGAGACCGAGTCTGCGTCTCTCACATGGGTAGGCAGACCGTTCCATAGAAATGGAGCTCTATAGGAGAAAGCCCTGCCTCCAGCTGTCTAGGGGCAGTAAGGAGGCCTGTGTCTTGTGACCGTAGCGTACCTGTAGGTATGTACGGCAGCATCATGATTCTAGCAGCCGTGTTCAGCACTAGCTGAAGTTTATTTAGTTCGCCGGAGAGGATAGCATTGCAGTAGTCTAATGTAGAAGTAACAAAAGCATGGATTTGTTTTTTCTGCATTTTACTATGTTAGGAAGATTTTTTTTTTTTAAAGCTGTCCCTGAAACAGTCTTGATATGTTCGTCAAAAAAGAGAGATCAGGGTCCAGAGTAACGCCGAGTTCCTTCTCAGTTTCATTTTTAGAGACGACTGTACAAACCATCAAGATGAATCGTCTGATCCAACAGCAGATATCTTTGTTTCTGTCCCGCCCCTTGGCCATAGAGAGGTTTTCATTCTCTATTTTGGTTAGGCCAGGGTGTGACTAGGGCGGGCATTCTATGTTCTTTATTTCTATGTTTTATATTTCTTTGTGTTTTTGCCCGGGTGTGGTTCTCAATCAGAGGCAGCCGTCTATCGTTGTCTCCGATTGAGAAATCATACTTAGGCAGCTGTCTATCGTTGTCTCCGATTGAGAATCATACTTAGGCAGCTGTCTATCGTTGTCCGATTGAGAATCATACTCTAGGCAGCTGTCTATCGTTGTCTCCGATTGAGAATCATACTTAGGCAGCTGTCTATCGTTGTCTCCATCGAGAATCATACTTAGGCAGCTGTCTATCGTTGTCTCCGATTGAGAATCATACTTAGGCAGCTGTCTATCGTTGTCTCCGATTGAGAATCATACTTAGGCAGCTGTCTATCGTTGTCTCCGATCGAGAATCATACTTAGGCAGCTGTCTATCGTTGTCTCCGATTGAGAATCATACTTAGGCAGCTGTCTATCGTTGTCTCCATTGAGAATCATACTTAGGCAGCTGTCTATCGTTGTCTCCGAATGAGAATCATACTTAGGCAGCTGTCTATCGTTGTCTCCTATTGAGATTCATACTTAGGCAGCTGTCTATCGTTGTCTCCGATTGAGAATCATACTTAGGCAGCTGTCTATCGTTGTCTCCGATTGAGAATCATACTTAGGCAGCTGTCTATCATTGTCTCCGATTGAGAATCATACTTAGGCAGCTGTCTATCGTTGTCTCCGATTGAGAATCATACTTAGGCAGCTGTCTATCGTTGTCTCCGAATGAGAATCATACTTAGGCAGCTGTCTATCGTTGTCTCCAATTGAGATTCATACTTAGGCAGCTGTCTATCGTTGTCTCCGATTGAGAATCATACTTAGGCAGCTGTCTATCGTTGTCTCCGATTGAGAATCATACTTAGGCAGCTGTCTATCGTTGTCTCCGATTGAGAATCATACTTAGGCAGCTGTCTATCGTTGTCTCCGATTGAGAATCATACTTAGGCAGCGGTCTATCGTTGTCTCCGATTGAGAATCATACTTAGGCAGCTTTTTCTCACCTGTGCTTTGTGGGTAGTTGTTTTGTTTTTTCTACACCTGACAGAACTTCTTTGTTATTGTTTTCTAGACATTAACATCGTGAACACGTACCGCGCTGCGCTTTGGCCTCCCACTCCCTCTTCTTCAGACGAGCGTTACAGTTTCTTGGGACCTAAGCATCTCTGTTTTCTCCGAGTTTTTAAAAGGAAAACATTTGCTGCCATCCTGACACTTCCTTATGTCTGAAAACACTTTGCTTCTGGCGAGGGCCATAACTAGAGAACGGCAGAACCATGGAACTAGAGAACACGCAGAACCATGGAACTAGAGAACACGCAGAACCATGGAACTAGAGAACAGCAGAATCATGGAACTAGAGAACACGCAGAACCATGGAACTAGAGAACACGCAGAACCATGGAACTAGAGAACAGCAGAACCATGGAACTAGAGAACAGCAGAACCATGGAACTAGAGAACAGCAGAACCATGGAACTAGAGAACAGCAGAACATGGAACTAGAGAACATGGAACTAGAGAACAGCAGAACATGGAACTAGAGAACAGCAGAACCATGGAACTAGAGAACACGCAGAACCATGGAACTAGAGAACAGCAGAACCATGGAACTAGAGAACAGCAGAACCATGGAACTAGAGAACACGCAGAACCATGGAACTAAAGAACACGCAGAACCATGGAACTAGAGAACAGCACAACCATGGAACTAGAGAACACGCAGAACATGGAACTAGAGAACAGCAGAACATGGAACTAGAGAACAGCAGAACATGGAACTAGAGAACATGCATAACATGGAACTAGAGAACAGCAGAACATGGAACTAGAGAACACGCAGAACTGTGGGCCGTTTTATCGAAATGTACAGCTGTTTGTCTTCCGCATAGCAGTGATAGTTAACACTATGTTTCCAAATGACATCACTAAGAGGTAAAAATATATAGTGGAAACAATAGTGGTCCTAAAACGGAACCTTGAGGAACACCAAACAGGAAGTTTGATCAATCCTTCAAACTTGCATGTCAGGAAGTTTCACAAAACAATTCTTCGCTAAAGATTTTTTTTTTAAATGTTGGCAACCAGTTTTATACTGAAAGTCAACGTTCCTTGGACTCTAGCTGTTCCGTTTGTACATGTGAAACGAAGTCAAGCATCAAACAGTCCTTCTCCCTCCCTATAAATTCCCTTTTCCTCTCCTTGTCTCACTCATTCAGTTTACTATGGGCACGCAATTCATCCAAAGTATTCTGCTGAGGCCTAACAGGTTAAAACGGGAACGTTTTTTTCATCCAAAAATTAAAAAGAGCGCCCCTATATGAATGCGGTTACTGAACAGGAAGAATACACAAAACATTTTAACGTTTGTATATTCAACATTTTGTAACCAGTGAAAATGTTTACTTTTCAACTCGAACAGAATTGAGCCTCGTTTTCAAATGATTCCTTCTTCTTCTTCTTCTACCTTTTCCAGATGTGCAGATTCTCATCGCTTCATACTTCATTCTGTCCTATTCAATTCTGTTAGATTACATCGTGTTTTTCACTATAAACTAGGTGTGTCTTGACTGTGATACGGGGCTTAGGGGAAATAAGAGCGTCTCGTCTGCTGAATGAACAAAACAAGGCTTTGCCATTACACAGCCAGAGGCTTCTACTCTACAAGCAAGGGCCACACCGCTGAGATCAGTGCTTCTTTCTCTTTTGTTTTTTTAAGTTTGTGTTCCGCGATATAATATCGCCAGTTACAGCTTCGATAAATGAATCTTAAAATGACACTTGTTTTTTTTATTTTTTTTTATTGACTGAATAGATATATATATATATTATATATGGGAAATTGAGCAATTAGGATTCGTTATCTGTAATGGTTATGATAAATGAGGCCTTGTTGTCCACTGTTGGTAAGTCGCTCTGGATAAGAGCGTCTGCTAAATGACTTAAATGTAAATGTAAATGGTATATAGATAAGCACATATTAGTTTTGCAGTGCAGGTCTTGTGTTCTAAAAAATAGATTCTTCTTCTTTGTTTTTTTTAAGGGTAGTACTACAGTACTCCATCAGTCAATGAAAAAAAGGTCAAATGTCGCTGGGTATATCTCGCAGGCTGGGTTTCCCTTTGTTAAATCGTGATAGTTTTTGCCGTATCGTCAGAGCTGGAATCGATCTTAGTCATTAGTATTTGACGCTTTGCCCGTCTGATGGCTCGTCGAGAGAGAGGTGTGTCCTCCTTGAAAAGCGGCAAATCTACACTTAAACTCAGTGCGGCTGTGCCTGTAATCCATGGCTTCTGGTTGAGGTATGTACGTACGGTCACTGTCCTCTATGTTACCGGATGACTCCAGAAACATATTCCAGTCTAATTCTATAGAAAAACCGTACTATAGCTTTAGCATCATCTGACCATTCCGTGTTGACACTCTGTGTGTCCAGTAAAAAGGGAAACCCACTACCCAGTCAGAAGGACCATCCGTATTGAGCGACTGGGTGTGTCCAGGGATCGAACCCACTACCCTGGCGCTACAGAAGGACCATCCGTGTTGAGCGACTCTGTGTGTCCAGTAAAAGGGATCGAACCCCAACCCTGGAGCTACAGAAGGACCATCCATATTGAGCGACTCTGTGTCCAGTAAAAAACCCACTACCCTGGCGCTACAGAAGGACCATTTTGAGCACTCTGTGTCCAGTAAAAGGGGATCGAACCCATACCCTGACAGAAGGACCATCCGTGTTGAGCGACTCTGTGTGTCCAGTAAAAGGGATCGAACCCACTACCTGGCGCTACAGAAGGACCATCCGTGTTGAGCGACTCTGTGTGTCCAGTAAAAGGGGATCGAACCCACTACCCTGGCGTTACAGAAGGACCATCCGTGTTGAGCGACTCTGTGTGTCCAGTAAAAGGGATCGAACCCACTACCCTGGCGTTACAGAAGGACCATCCGTGTTGAGCGACTCTGTGTGTCCAGTAAAAAGGGGATCGAACCCACTACCCTGGCGTTACAGAAGGACCATCCGTGTTGAGCGACTCAGTGTGTCCAGTAAAAGGGGGATCGAACCCACTACCCTGGCGTTACAGAAGGACCATCCGTGTTGAGCGACTCTGTGTCCAGTAAAAGGGGATCGAACCCACTACCCTGGCGTTACAGAAGGACCATCCGTGTTGAGCGACTCTGTGTGTCCAGTAAAAGGGATCGAACCCACTACCCTGGCGCTACAGAAGGACCATCCGTGTTGAGCGACTCTGTGTGTCCAGTAAAAGGGATCGAACCCACTACCCTGGCGCTACAGAAGGACCATCCGTGTTGAGCGACTCAGTGTGTCCAGTAAAAGGGATCGAACCCACTACCCTGGCGTTACAGAAGGACCATCCGTGTTGAGCGACTCTGTGTGTCCAGTAAAGGGGATCGAACCCACTACCCTGGCGCTACAGAAGGACCATCCGTGTTGAGCGACTCTGTGTGTCCAGTAAAAGGGATCGAACCCACTACCCTGGCGTTACAGAAGGACCATCCGTGTTGAGCGACTCTGTGTGTCCAGTAAAAGGGATCGAACCCACTACCCTGGCGCTACAGAAGGACCATCCGTGTTGAGCGACTCTGTGTGTCCAGTAAAGGGGATCGAACCCACTACCCTGGCGCTACAGAAGGACCATCCGTGTTGAGCGACTCAGTGTGTCCAGTAAAAAGGATCGACCCTGGCGCTACAGAAGGACCATCCGTTTGAGCGACTCTGTAGTGTCCATAGGATGAACCCACTACCCTGGCTACAGAAGGACCATCCGTGTTGAGCGACTCTGTGTGTCCAGTAAAGGATCGAGTGGCGCCCACTACCCTGCGCTCAGAAGGACCATCCGTGTTGAGCACTGAGTGTCCAGTGGATCGAACCCACTACCCTGGCGCTACAGAAGGACCATCCGTGTTGAGCGACTCTGTGTGTCCAGTAAAAGGATCGAACCCACTACCCTGGCGCTACAGAAGGACCATCCGTGTTGAGCGACTCTGTGTCCAGTAAAAGGGGATCGAACCCACTACCCTGGCGCTACAGAAGGACCATCCGTGTTGAGTGACTCAGTGTGTCCAGTAAAAGGGGATCGAACCCACTACCCTGGCGCACAGAAGGACCATCCGTGCCTGAGCGACTCTGTGTGTCCAGTAAAAGGGGATCGAACCCACTACCCTGGCGCTACAGAAGGACCATCCGTGCTGAGCGACTCAGTGTCTGTAGGGTGATGCCTGGCGCTACAGAAGGACCATCCTGAGACTCAGTGTGTCCAGTAAAAGGGGATCATGCGATAACCCACTACCCTGGCGCTACAGAAGGACCATCCGTGGAGCGACTCAGTGTGTCAGTAAAAGGGGATCGAACGCTCCAGCGCTGAAGGACCATCCGTGTTGAGCGTGTGTCCAGTAAAGGAAAACTACCCTGGCGCTCAGAAGGACCATCCGTGTTGAGCGACTCTGTGTGTCCAGTAGGGGATCGAACCCAGCTGGCGCTACAGAAGGAATCCGTGAACCTCTGGTGTCTGTAGTGATGCCCTAGCACTGAGATGCATCCGTGCCTTAGACTCTGCTGTCCATATAGCCTGGAATCGAACCAGGGTGTCTGAGCGTGATGACCATCCAGCACTGAGATCTAGTGTCCAGTAAAGGGATCGAGGGTTTTGTCGCACAGCCTGAAATCTGGTAAAAAAAAAACGAGGTCAAAGGGTCTGTCGTGACGTCTCCAGCACTGAGATGCAATGCCTTTGACCGCTGCGTATACAGCCTGGAATCGAACCAGGGTGTCTGTAGTGATACCCAGCACTGAGATATAGTGCCTTAGACCGCTGCGATACAGCCTGGAATCGAACCAGGGTGTCTGTCGTGACGCCTCCAGCACTGAGATGCAGTGCCTTAGACCGCTGCGATATAGCCTGGAATCGAACCAGGGTGTCTGTAGTGATGCCTCTAGCACTGAGATGCAATGCCTTAGACCCCTGCGATACAGCCTGGAATCGAACCAGGGTCTGTAGTGACGCCTCCAGCACTGAGATACAATGCCTTTGACCGCATGCGATACAGCCTGGAATCGTACCAGGGTCTGTCGTGACGCCTCCAGCACTGAGATGCAGTGCCTTAGACCGCTGCGATACAGCCTGGAATCGAACCAGGGTCTGTAGTGATGCCTCTAGCACTGAGATGCAATGCCTTAGACCCCTGCGATACAGCCTGGAATCGAACCAGGGTCTGTAGTGACGCCTCCAGCACTGAGATACAATGCCTTTGACCGCATGCGATACAGCCTGGAATCGTACCAGGGTCTGTAGTGACGCCTCCAGCACTGAGATATAGTGCCTTAGACCGCTGCGATACAGCCTGGAATCGAACCAGGGTCTGTAGTGACGCCTCCAGCACTGAGATGCAGTGCCTTAGACCCCTGCGATACAGCCTGGAATCGAACCAGGGTCTGTAGTGACGCCTCCAGCACTGAGATACAATGCCTTTGACCGCATGCGATACAGCCTGGAATCGTACCAGGGTCTGTAGTGACGCCTCCAGCACTGAGATATAGTGCCTTAGACCGCTGCGATACAGCCTGGAATCGAAACAGGGTCTGTAGTGATGCCTCCAGCACTGAGATGCAATGCCTCAGACCCCTGCGATACAGCCTGGAATCGAACCAGGGTCTGTAGTGACGCCTCCAGCACTGAGATACAATGCCTTAGACCGCATGCGATACAGCCTGGAATTGAACCAGGGTCTGTAGTGACGCCTCCAGCACTGAGATACAATGCCTCAGACCGCATGCGATACAGCCTGGAATCGAACCAGAGTCTGTAGTGACGCCTCCAGCACTGAGATACAATGCCTTAGACCGCATGCGATACAGCCTGGAATTGAACCAGGGTCTGTAGTGACGCCTCCAGCACTGAGATACAGTGCCTAAAACCCCAGAACGTCCTGGGATTAGGGCCTGGTCAAATAATCAAAACATCTAGAGTCCTGGGGATTGGGGCTTGGTCTAGTAAAGAGAACTCCAGAACGGTGATTAGGGCCATGTCTAGAGTAAACAGAAAGTCCATGGGATTAGGGCCTGGTCTAAGTAAACAGAACGTCCCAGGGATTAGGGCCTCTAGAGTAAACAGAACATCCCGGGAATTAGGGCCTGGTCTAGAGTAATCAGTGCGTCCAGTGTCCCGGGGATTAGGGCATGGTCTAGCACTGAGTAAGCAGAATCAGAGCCTGGGGGATGAGGGCCTGTAGAGTAAGCAAAACTTCCCGGGGGTTAGGGCCTGGTCTAGAGCAGAACATCCAGAGTCCCGGGGGATTAGGGCCTTGGCTAGAGTAAGCAGAAAATCCCGGGATTAGGGCCTGGTCAAGTAAACAGGGTCCTGAGGATTAGGGCCTGGTCCAGCACTAAACAGAACATTCCGGGATTAGGGCCTCAAGAGTAAACCGTCCTGAGGATTAGGGCCTGGAATGAGTAAACAGAACATTCCGGGGATTAGGGCCTGGTCTAGAGTAAACAGAACGTCCTGAGGATTAGGGCCTGGTCTAGAGTAAACCCCGTGGGATTAGGGCCTGGTCTAGAGTTATCAGAATGTCCTGGGGATTAGGGCCTGGTCTAGAGTTATCAGAACGTCCTGGGGATTAGGGCCTGGTCTAGAGTAAACAGAACATCTAGAGTCCCGGAAATTAGTGCCTGGTCTAGAGAAAACATAGAGAGGGATTGGAAGAGAGAGAGAGACGGAGTGGTAGAGATCAGAGGCAGAAAGGGAGAGAGTGCACACTAAGCACTCAGAAGAAACAAGCGGTCCAATTTGCTCTGCTTTTCCAACCCACCTCCTCTCCTCCTCTCTTCCTCCTCTCCTCCTCTCTTCCTCATCTCCTCCTCCTCTCTCCTCCTCCTCTCCGCTCCTCCTCTCCCCGCCTCTTCTCCTCCTCCTCTCCTCCTCCTCTCCTCCTCCATGACATTCATCGAATACATGACTGAACACAGAACAGATCACATGTGTGTAAGGTATAGAAGAGCCTCCCTCTGTTTCCTCTCCTTTAATAAGCAGAAACGTGTCCTCGTTCATTCAACATCAGTCAAATACACTGTTTTTATCTCAGAGTAGACACACACACAAAGATGCAGAACAGAACAGAATGGCTTGTTTCTGGTCGGCTGCAGCGAAGTTGAATAATTAACACGTTTGTAGCCTTTGTCCTGCTACAACGGCAGTCCTGGTTCTGATAGAACCCGTGCCTCGGTCCTGCTACAACGCCAGTCCTAGTTCTGATAGAACCCGTGCCTCGGTCCTGCTACAACGGCAGTAAGTTCTGATAGAACCCGTGTCGGTCCTGCTACAACGGATGATAGAACCCGTGCCTGGTCCTGCTAAAGCCAGTCCTAGTTCTGATAGAACCCGTGCCTCGGTCCTGCTACAGGGCCAGTCTGAGTTAAATAGAACCCGTGCCTCGGTCCTGCTACAACGGCAGTCCTAGTTCTGATAGAACCCGTGCCTCGGTCCTACTACAACGTCCTAGTTCTGATTAGGCCTGGTCTACGGCAGTCCCTAGTTCTGATAGAACCCGTGCCTCGGGGAATGCTACAACGCCAGTCTGAGTTCTGATAGAACCCGTGCCCGGTCCTGCTACAACGCCAGTCCTAGTTCTGATAGGCCTGGTCCTACTACAGCGGCAGTCCTAGTTCTGATAGAATGTCCTCCAGAGTCCTAGTTCTGATAGAAGTGCCTGGTCCTGCTACAACGGCAGTCTAGTTCTGATAAACCCGTGCCTCGGTCCTGCTACAACGTTAGGTCTGAGTTCTATAGAACCCGTGCCAGGTCCTGCCACGAGTCCTAGTTCTGATTAGTGCCTTGTCCTACTACAACGGCAGTAAGTTCAGAAAAACCCGTGCCTCGGTCCTGCTACAACGGCAGTCCTAGTTCTGATAGAACCCGTGCCTGTCTGCTACAACGCCAGTCTGAGTTCTGATAGGTGCCTCGGTCCTGCTACAACGCCAGAGTTCTATAGAACCCGTGCCTCGGTCCTACTTATGGGCCTGTTCTGATAGAACAGAAGTACAGTATGGAGGAAGTATGTCACAGGGCATTCAGGAAGTATTCCATGTAAGTACAGTAAGGAAGTATTCCATATGAAGTACAGTATTAGGAAGTATTCCTAGAGTACAGTATGGAGAAATATCCCACAGGGCATTCAGGAAGTATTCCATATGAAGTACAGTATGGAGGAAGTTATTCGTAGAAGTACAGTATGGAGGAAGTATGTAGGGCATTCAGGGTATTCCATATGAAGTACAGTATGGAGGAAGTATGTCACAGGGCATTCAGGAAGTATTCCATATGAGGTACAGTATGGAGGAAGTATTCCATATGAAGTACAGTATGTAGGAAGTATTCCATATGAAGTACAGTATTAGGAAGTATTCCATATGGTCTAGAGTATTCCATATGAAGTACAGTATGGAGGAAGTATGTCACAGGGCATTCAGGGTATTCCATAGAGTACAGTATGGAGAAGTATTCCTAGAAGTACAGTATGGAGGAAGTATGTCACAGGGCATTCAGAGAAGTATTCCATATGAGGTACAGTATGGAGGAAGTATTCCATATGAAGTACAGTATGTAGGAAGTATTCCATATGAAGTACAGTATGTAGGAAGTATTCCATATGAAGTGCAGTATGTAGGAAGTATTCCATATGAAGTACAGTATGGAGGAAGTATTCCATATGAAGTACACTATGGAGGAAGTGTGTCCAGGGCATTCAGGAAGTATTCCAGATGAAGTACAGTATCCTCTGTCTCCATTCAGGAAGTATTCCAGATGAAGTACAGTATGGAGGAAGTCCTCACAGGGGCATTCCTCCTCTCCCCAGATCCTCTACCCTGGAGGAAGTGTGTCACAGGGCATTCCCTCTATTCCATATGAAGTACAGTATGGAGGAAGTATGTCACAGGGCATTCCTATTCCATATGAAGTACAGTATGGAGGAAGTATGTCACAGGGCATTCAGGAAGTATTCCAGATCCTCTATGGAGGAAGTATGTCTCATTCAGGAAGTATTCCATATGAGGTACAGTATGGAGGAAGTATTCCATATGAAGTACAGTATCTCCTATTCCATATGAAGTACAGTATGTAGGAAGTATTCCATATGAAGTACAGTATGTAGGAAGTATTCCATATGAAGTACAGTATGGAGGAAGTATGTCCAGGGCATTCAGGAAGTATTCCATGAAGTACTATCCTATTCCGTATGAAGTACAGTATGGAGGAAGTATGTCACAGGGCATTCAGGGAAGTATTCCATATGAAGTACAGTATGGAGGAAGTATGTCACAGGGCATTCAGGAAGTATTCCATGAGGTACAGTATGGAGAAGTATTCCATATGAAGTAGTATGTCAGGAAGTATTCCATATGAAGTACAGTAAGGAAGTATTCCATATGAAGTACAGTATGTAGGAAGTATTCCATATGAAGTACAGTATGGAGGAAGTATTCCTATTTACAGTATGGAGGAAGTGTGTCACAGGGCATTCAGGAAGTATTCCAGATGAAATACAGTATGGAGGAAGTGTGTCACAGGGCATTCAAAGTATTCCAGATGAAGTACAGTATGGAGGAAGTATGTCACAGGGCATTCAGGCTGTATTCCAGATGAAGTACAGTATGGAGGAAGTGTGTCACAGGGCATTCAGGAAGTATTCCATATGGTCCAGTATGGACAGTATGTCACAGGGCATTCAGGAAGTATTCCATATGAACCAGTATGGAGGAAGTATGTCCAGGGGCATACAACGGCAGTATTCCAGATGAAGTACAGTATGGAGAATGTCCAGGGCATTCAGGAAGTATTCCATATGGTACAGTATGGAGGAAGTATTCCATAGAAGTACTGTATAGAATTCCATATGAAGTACAGTATGTAGGAAGTTATTCCATATGAAGTACAGTATGTAGGAAGTATTCCTGCTACAGTATGGAGCCAGTATTCCATATGAAGTACAGTATGGAGGAACCCGGGCATTCAGGAAGTATTCCAGATGAAGTACAGTATGGAGGAAGTACAGGGCATTCAGTCCTGAAGTCAGTATGGAGAGTATTCCGTATGAAGTACAGTATGGAGGAAGTATGTCACAGGGCATTCAGGAAGTATTCCTAGTACAGTATGGAGGAAGTAACCCGGGCATTCAGGAAGTATTCCATATGGTACAGTACGGCAGTCCATATAGTTCTGTATGTAGAAGTATTCCATATGAAGTCCAGTATACAACGGAAGTCCTAGTACAGTATAGAAGTATTCCCGTGCAGTATGGAGGAAGTATTCCTTCTACAGTAAGGAAGTGTGTCACAGGGCATTCAGGAAGTATTCCTATGAAGTACAGTATGGAGGAAGTGTGTCACAGGGCATTCAGGAAGTATTCCAGATGAAGTACAGTATGGAGGAAGTCCTGTCACAGGGCATTCAGGAAGTATTCCAGATGAAGTACAGTATGGAGGAAGTATGTCACAGGGCATTCAGGAAGTATTCCATATGAAGTACAGTATGGAGGAAGTATGTCACAGGGCATTCAGGAAGTATTCCAGATGTACAGTATGGAGGAAGTATGTCACAGGGCATTCAGGAAGTATTCCAGATGAAGTACAGTATGGAGGAAGTGTGTCACAGGGCATTCAGGAAGTATTCCAGATGAAGTACAGTATGGAGGATGTGTGTCACAGGGCATTCAGGAAGTATTCCAGATGAGTACAGTATGGAGGAAGTGTGTCACAGGGCATTCAGGAAGTATTCCAGATGAAGTACAGTATGGAGGAAGTATGTCACAGGGCATTCAGGAAGTATTCCATATGAAGTACAGTATGGAGGAAGTATGTCACAGGGCATTAGTATTCCTGATGAAGAAGTATGAAGTATGGGGCATTCAGGAAGTATTCCATATGAAGTACAGTATGGAGGAAGTGTGAGGGGAAGTATTCCATATGAAGTACAGTATGGAGGAAGTATGTCACAGGGCATTCAGGAAGTATTCCAGATGAAGTACAGTATGGAGGAAGTATGTCACAGGGCATTCAGGAAGTATTCCAGATGAAGTACAGTATGGAGGAAGTATGTCACAGGGCATTCAGGAAGTATTCCATATGAAGTACAGTATGGAGGAAGTGTGTATTCCAGGAAGTATTCCAGATGAAGTACAGTATGGAGGAAGTGTGTCACAGGGCATTCAGGAAGTATTCCAGATGAAGTACAGTATGGAGGAAGTATGTCACAGGGCATTCAGGAAGTATTCCATATGAAGTACAGTATGGAGGAAGTGTGTCACAGGGCATTCAGGAAGTATTCCATATGAAGTACAGTATGGAGGAAGTGTGTCACAGGGCATTCCAGTATCAGATGTACAGTATGGAGGAAGTATGTCCAGGGCATTCAGGAAGTATTCCAGATGAAGTACAGTATGGAGGAAGTATGTCACAGGGCATTCAGGAAGTATTCCAGATGAAGTACAGTATGGAGGAAGTGTGTCACAGGGCATTCAGGAAGTATTTAGACCCCTTCACCACCTTTTTTTTTTAAAAAATGTTAAATAGTTTTTTCACCTCATCAATCACACACACTGCCCCATAATGACATCACAATACCCCCATAATGACACCACTATACCCCATAATGACACCACAATACCCCATAATGACCCAAAATGACATCACTATACCCCATAATGACACCACTATACCCCATAAGGACACCACAATACCCCATAAGGACCAAGCGAAGCCAGTTTTTTTTTTTAAGTTTTCCAAAACAAACCCTGAAAATATCACATTTACATAAGTATTCAGATCCTTTACTTAGTACTTTGTTGAAACACCTTTGGCAGCGATTACAACCTTGAGTCTTCTTGGGTTTCACCCTACAAGCTTGGAACACCTGTATTTGGGAGTTTCTCCCATTCTTCTCTGCAGATCCTCTCACACTCTGTCAGGTTGGATTGGGAGTGTCACTTCCACAGCTATTTTCAGGTCTCTCCAGAGATGCTCAATCGGGTTCAAAGTCTGGGCTCTGGCTGGGCTTCTCAAGGACATTCAGAGATTTGTCCCGAGGGCCACTCCTGCGTTGTCTTGGCTGTGTGCTTAGGGGCCGTTGTCCTGTTGGAAGGGAACCTTCACCCCAGTCTGAGGTCCTGAGCGCTCTGGAACAGGTTTCATCAAGGATCTCTCTGTACTTTGCTCTGTTCATCTTTCCTCGATCCTGACTAGTCTCCCAGTCCCTGCCGCTGAAAAACATCTCCACAGCATGATGCTGCCACCACCACCATGCTTCACCGTAGGGATGGTGCCAGGTTTCCTCCAGACGTGACGCTTGACATTCAGGCCAAAGAGTTCAATCTTGGTTTCATCAGACCAGAGAATCTTGTTACTCATCGTCTGAGAATCTTTAGGTGCCTTTTGGCAAACTCCAAGAGGGCTGTCATGTGTCTTTTACTGAGGAGTGGCTTCTGTCTGGCCACTCTACCATAAAGGCCTGATTGGTGGAGTCCTGTTGAGATGGGATAACCTTCCAGAAGGACAACCATTTCCACAGAGGAACTCTGGGCTCTGTCAGAGTGACCATCAGGTTCTTGCTCACCTCCCTGACCAAGGCCCTTCTCCGCCGATTGCGCAGTTTGGCCGGGCGGCCAGCTTTAGGAAGAGTCTTGGTGGTTCTAAACTTCCTCTGTTTCAGAATGATGGAGGCCACTGTGTTCTTGGGGACCTTGATGCTGCTGAAATGTTTTTGGTACCCTTCCCCAGATCTGTGCCTCGACACAATCCTGTCTCGGAGCTCTACGGACAATTCCTTCAACCTCATGGCTTGGTTTTGCTCTGACATGCACTGTCAACTCTGGGACCTTATATAGACAGTGTGTGCCTTTCCAAATCATGTCCAATTAATTGAATTTACCACAGGTGGACCCCAATCAAGTTGTAGAAACATCTCAAGGATGATCAATGGAAACAGGATGCAGCTGAACTCAATTTCTGGTCTCATAGCAAAATGGTCTGAATACTGATGTAAATAATAAGCTATTTCAGTTTTTAATTTTAAAACATTTCTAAAACCTGTTTTTGCTTTGTCATTATGGGGTATTGTGATGTCATTATGGGGTATTGTGATGTCATTATGGGGTATTGTGATGTCATTATGGGGTATTGTGTAGATTGAGGAGGGGGAAAATGTAATTAATTTTAGAATAAGGCTGTAACAAAATGTCTAGAATGGAGGATCTATGTTACTGTATATCAGTGGAGGTCTTGTGATTAATACAGATCTATGGTGTCTAGAATGGAGGATCTATGTTATATCAGTGGAGGTCTTGTGATGAATACAGATCTATGTTGTCTAGAATGGAGGATCTATGTTACTGTATATCAGTGGAGGTCTTGTGATGAATACAGATCTATGGTATCTAGAATGGATGATCTATGTTATATCAGTGGAGGTCTTGTGATGATTACAGATCTATGGTATCTAGAATGGATGATCTATGTTATATCAGTGGAGGTCTTGTGATGATTACAGATCTATGGTGTCTAGAATGGAGGATCTATGTTATATCAGTGGAGGTCTTGTGATGAATACAGATCTACGGTGTCTAGAATGGAGGATCTATGTTATATCAGTGGAGGTCTTGTTATGAATACAGATCTATGTTGTCTAGAATGGAGGATCTATGTTATATCAGTGGAGGTCTTGTTAAGAATACAGATCTATGGTGTCTAGAATGGAGGATCTATGTTATATCAGTGGAGGTCTTGTGATGAATACAGATCTATGGTGTCTAGAATGGAGGATCTATGTTACTGTATATCAGTGGAGGTCTTGTGATGAATACAGATCTATGGTGTCTAGAATGGAGGATCTATGTTATATCAGTGGAGGTCTTGTGATGAATACAGATCTATGGTGTCTAGAATGGAGGATCTATGTTATATCAGTGGAGGTCTTGTGATGAATACAGATCTATGGTGTCTAGAATGGAGGATCTATCCTACTCCTATATCAGTGGAGGTCTTGTGATGAATACAGATCTATGGTGTCTAGAATGGAGGATCTATGTTATATCAGTGGAGGTCTTGTCTGACAGATCTATGGTGTCTAGAATGGAGGATCTATGTTATATCAGTGGAGGTCTTGTGATGAATACAGATCTATGTGTCTAGAATGGATGATCTATGTTATATCAGTGGAGGTCTTGTGATGAATACAGATCTATGGTGTCTAGAATGGAGGATCTATGTTGTGTATATCAGTGGAGGTCTTGTGATGAATACAGATCTATGTGTCTAGAATGGAGGATCTATGTTACTGTATATCAGTGGAGGTCTTGTGATGAATGCAGATCTATGGTGTCTAGAATGGAGGATCTATGTTATATCAGTGGAGGTCTTGTGATGAATACAGATCTATGGTGTCTAGAATGGAGGATCTATGTTACTGTATATCAGTGGAGGTCTTGTGATGAATACAGATCTACGGTGTCTAGAATGGAGGATCTATGTTATATCAGTGGAGGTCTTGTTACATAAACAGATCTATGTTGTCTAGAATGGAGGATTATCAGTGGAATGAATACAGATCTATGATGTCTAGAATGGAGGATCTATGTTATATCAGTGGAGGTCTTGTGATGAATACAAGATCTATGGTGTCTAGAATGGAGGATCTATGTTATATCAGTGGAGGTCTTATTGATGAATTACAGATCTATGGTGTCTAGAATGGAGGATCTATGTTACTGTATATCAGTGGAGGTCTTGTGATGAAGACAGATCTATGGTGTCTAGAATGGAGGATCTATGTTATATCAGTGGAGGTCTTGTAGCTGTGCTTGGTGTCTGTGTATGAGACAGCCACAATACAGTACTGTGATCCCAGCAGGAGAATGTAGTCCACGGTGACTCCTTCCCTCCTCCTCCTCACCGTGGCCCATAATGCATTGCGGTGGCTGAGAGGCTCCTGCCCTCAGGTCTCTCTGACCCTTTTTGTGAGGCCTCCTGATGGCTACTGTGTGTGTGTGTGTGTGTGTGTGTGTGTGTGTGTACTGTGTGTGTGTGTGTGTGTGTGTGAATGTGTGAATGTGTGTGTGTGTGTGTGAAATGTGTGTGTGTGTGTGTGTGTGTGTGTGAAATGTGTGTGCGTGCGTTTCTGTGTGTGTGTGTGTGTGAGAGATCACAGAGACAGCGTGGTGTCGTGACATATTTGTGTCAACCCCCTCTCTCTCTCTCTTTGCCACATTAGCGTGTGTGACATGTAAGCGTGTGACGAGGACCACTTCAAAAATAGAAACATAAACAGATGTATAAATAGAATCGTTCATCCTCAGGACCAGATGCAGTTGGACATATTGTTTCTTTGCATTTTGGACATTAATCAAATTTGACCATCGGTTTTTAAGAATTATTTTAGAATTAAATGAATGCAGCATTATGAGAGTAAGAATGAAATGAATGCAGCATTACTGAGTAGAATGAAATGAATGCATCATTACTGAGAGTAGAATGACATGAATGCAGCATGACTGAGAGTAGAATTAAATGAATGCATCATTACTGAGTGTAGAATTAAATGAATGCAGCATACTGAGATAGAAAATGAATGCAGCATTACTGAGTGTAGAATGAAATGAATGCAGCATTATGAGAGTAAGAATGAAATGAATGCAGCATTACTGAGAGTAGAATGAAATTAATGCAGCATGACTTCAGTAGAATGAAATGAATGCATCATTACTGAGAGTAGAATGAAATGAATGCATCATTACTGAGTGTAGAATGAAATGAATGCAGCATTACTGAGAGTAGAATGAAATGAATTCATCATTACTGAGAGTAGAATGAAATGAATGCAGCATTACTGAGAGTAGAATGAAATGAATGCATCATTACTGAGTGTAGAATGAAATGAATGCAGCATTACTGAGAGAATGACATGAATGCAGCATTACTCAGTATAATTAAATTAATGCAGCATTACTGAGAGTAGAATGAAATGAATGCATCATTACTGAGAGTAGAATGACATGAATGCAGCATTACTGAGAGTAGAATGAAATGAATGCATCATTACTGAGTGTAGTAGAATGCAGAAATGAATGCAGCATTACTGAGTGTAGAATGAAATGAATGCAGCATTACTGAGAGTAGAATGAAATGAATGCATATTACTGAGAGTAGAATGAAATGAATGCATCATTACTGAGTGTAGAATTAAATGAATGCAGCATTATAGAGTAAGAATGAAATGAATGGAGAATGACTAGAGTAGAATGAAATGAATGCAGAATTACTGACAGTAGAATGAAATGAATGCAGCATTACTGAGTATAATTAAATTAATGCAGCATTACTGAGTGTAGAATGAAATGAATGCAGCATTACTGAGAGTAGAATGAAATGAATGCAGCATTACTGAGAGTAGAATTAAATGAATGCATCATTACTGAGAGTAGAATGAAATGAATGCAGCATTACTGAGAGTAGAATTAAATGAATGCAGCATTATTGAGCAAGAATGAAATGAATGCAGAATGACTGAGAATAGAATGAAATGAATGCAGCATGACTGAGAGTAAAATGACATTAATGCAGCATTACTGACAGTAGAATGAAATGAATGCAGCATTACTGAGAGTAGAATTAAATTAATGCAGCATTACTGAGTGTAGAATGAAATGAATGCATAATTTCTGAGCATTACATGAATGCCCCATTACTCAGAATTAAATTAATGCATCATTTCTGATTGTAGAATGAAATGAATGCAGCATTACTGAGTGTAGAATGAAATAATGCAGCATTACTGAGTAATAATTAAATTAATGCAGAATTACTGAGAATAGAATGAACTGAATGCAGCATTATTGAGCAAGAATGAAATGAATGCAGAATGACTCTGAGAGAATGCAGCAATGAAATGCAGCATTACTGAGTGTAGAATGAAATTAATGCAGCATTACTGAGTGTAGAATGAAATTAATGCAGCATTACTGAGAGTAGAATGAAATTAATGCAGCATTACTGAGATAGTAGAATGAAATGAATGCAGCATTACTGAGTGTAGAATGAAATGAATGCATCATTACTGAGTGTAGAATGAAATGAATGCATCATTACTGAGTGTAGAATGAAATTAATGCAGCATTACTGAGTGTAGAATGAAATGAATGCAGCATTACTGAGTGTAGAATGAACTGAATGCAGCATTACTGAACCCTCTTAGGCCTCACTAGAATGAAATTAATGCATCATTACTGAGAGTAGAATGAAATGAATGCATCATTACTGAGAGTAGAATGAAATGAATGCAGCATTACTGAGAGTAGAATGACATGAATGCAGCATTACTGAGTGTAGAATTAAATGAATGCAGCATTACTGAGAGTAGAATGAAATTAATGCAGCATTACTGAGTGTAGAATTAAATGAATGCAGCATTACTGAGAGTAGAATTAAATGAATGCAGCATTACTGAGTGTAGAATTAAATTAATGCAGCATTACTGAGAGTAGAATGAAATGAATGCAGCATTACTGAGAGTAGAATGAAATTAATGCAGCATTACTGAGAGTAGAATGAAATGAATGCAGTGGAATGAAATTAATGCACACTGGTTGATGCTCATTTATAAAACCCTCTTAGGCATCATGCATACTCTACTGTAAGAATGATCTCTGCATCATTACTCATCCTCCACAACCATTATTAGGCCTCACTCCCCCTCTCTGAGATATGAAATAATGCAGCATGACTCAGTCCCTGAAATGAATGCCATTACTTAGGCCTGAATGCCCCATTACTGAGTGATATCTACTGCAGTAGAATCATCCTCCGGCATTACCAGTATCTTGGCCTCATGCATTATCTCTGAGATATCTGACTGCAGCCCTGAGAATCCTGAAATGAATGCATCATTATTGAGCCTGAAATGAATGCCCCTGAGTCTGAAATGATGCATCATTACTGCAGCCCTCATTCCTGAATGCATACCTAGTGAATGAAATGAATGCAGGCCTCACGCCCCCTCTCTGAGATAAATGAATGCAGCATTACTCATCCTGAAATGAACATCATTACTGAGGTAGAATGACATGAATGCCTCTCTGAGATATCTACTGCAGCATTACTCATCCTCCACAACCCTCTTAGGCATGAATGCCCCCTCTCTGAGATATCTACTGCAGCCCTCATCCTCCATGAATGCATCATTACTCTTAGAATTAAATGAATGCCCCATCTCTGAGAATATGAATACTGCAGCCCTCATTCTGCACAACCCTCTTAGGCCTAATGCTCCCCCCTCAGTAGAATGAAATGAATATCATGACTGAGTGTAGCCCTCATCCTCCACAGTACCTCTTAGGCCTGAATGCAGCATCTCTGAGATATCTAATGCAGCCCTCAGTAGAATGAAACAATGCCCTCTTAAGAATGCCTGAATGCATCATTCTGAGATATCTACTGCACCATCATCCTCCACATGGACCCTCTTAGGCCTGAATGCCCCCATCTCTGAGATATCTACTGCAGCCCTCATCCTCCACAATGCCCTCTTAGGAAATTCATGCAGAATTCTCTGAGATATCTAATGCATCATGACTCATCCTCCAGTGTTAATTCCATTACTGAGAGTAGGCCTGAATGCAGCATTACCCATTATTCTGAGATATGAAATGAATGCAGCATTACTGAGAGTCCCTGAAACAACAGCATTCTTGAGCTAGAATGAAATGCCTCAGAATGCCCCTGGAGAGTAGATTGAAATGATGCATCATTACCAGTAGAATCATAATGCAGCATTACTGAGTTAGAATGAAATTAATGCAGCATTACTGAGTGTAGAATTAAATGAATGCAGCATTACTGAGAGTAGAATGAAATTAATGCATCATTACCCTCTGTAGAATGAAATGAATGCATCATTACTGAGTGATAATGAAATGCATGCATCATTCCTGAAACCCATTCTGAGTTAGGCCTGAAATGAATTCCCATTCTGAGTGTATCTACCATGCATCATTACCTGAGTGTATCCTGAATGCATCCCTCTGTAGAATGAAATGAATGCACCTTACTGAGTCTAGAATGAAATGAATGCATCATTCTGAGGCTACCATGTAGAATGAACTCCTGCAGCAACTGGAGTGTAGAATGAAATGAGCTGCAGCATTCTGAGTAGAGCTGAAATGAATGCATCATTACTGAGAGTAGAATGAACTGAATGCCATTCTGAGTGTCTGAAAGATATCATTACTGAGAGTAGAATGAAATCATGCATCATTACTGAGACCCTAGAATGAAATTAACGCCCCTCTCTGAGATATCATGAATGCAGCATTCTGATCCCTCCATGCAGCATTACTGAGTGTAGAATGAAATTAATGCAGCATTACTGAGTGTATAATTTAAATGAATGCAGCATTACTGGTAGAATCTGAATCCAGCACAACCCTGAGTGTAGAATGCCTCAATGCCCCATTCTGAGTGTAGAATGAAATGAATGCAGCCCTCATCCTGAAATTAATGCATTATTACTTAGAGTAGAATGAAATGAATGCAGCATTACTGAGATAGAATCTTATGCAGCATTATCCTCCAGCAAGAATGAAATGAATGCAGAATGACTGAGTAGTAGATTGAGATATCATTACTGCAGCCCTCATCCTCCACGTAATGCAGCATTACTGAGTGTGAATGAAATTAATGCACGCCCCTGAGTCTGAGATATCATTACTGCAGCCCTGAAATTCCTCCACAACCCTCTTAGAATGCCTCATGCCCCCTTCTGAGTGATATGAAATGCATGCCATCATTCCTCCACAACCCTCTTAGGCCTCATGCCCCTCTTTCTGAGTGATATGAAATGAATGCATCATTACTGAGTGTAGAATGAACTGAATGCATCCTACTGAGTGTAGAATGCCTCAATGCCCATTACTCTCTGAGATATCTACTGCATCATTACTGAGTCCTGAACTGAATGCCATTACTCTGTAGAATGCCTGAATGCCCCCTTCTGAGATATCTACTGCAGCCTCATTACTGTAACCCTTGAGGCCTCACGCCCCCTCTCTGAGATATCTAGTGTAGAATGAAATCCTCCAGCATTCACCCTGAGAGTAGAATGAAATGAATGCATCATTACTCTCTGAGATGAAATCTACTGCAGCATTACTCATCCTCATGAATGCAGTCCCTCACCCTCTTAGAATGCCTGAATGCCCCATTCTGAGATATTAATGCAGCCTCATCCTTAAATGAATGCAGCATTCTGGAGAGTAGAATGCCTCAATGCAGCCATTCTGAGTGTATCTACTGCATGCCTCATCCTCCACAACCCTCTTAGGCCTGAATGCCCATTCTGAGTGAGATATCTAATGCAGCATTACTCATAGAATTAAATGAACCCTCTTAGGCCTGCAGCATTACTCTGTAGAATGAAATTAATGCAGCATTGCCTGATGTCTAAATGAATGCAGCATTACTGTCTGAGATAGAATGCAGAACTCATCCTCCCAACCCTCTTAGGCCTCACAGCCCCTCTCTGAGATATCTGAACTGAATGCAGCATTACTGACAGTAGAATGACATGAATGCAGCATTGCCTGATTGGAGAATGATGATCAGCATTACTGAGTGTAGAATGAAAATGAATTCAGCATTACTGCAGTGTAGAATGAGGGTGTTGCCCATTCTGAGATAGAATTAAAATGAATGCAGCATTACTCATGAAATCCATTCAGCATTACTGAGTGTAGAATGAAATTACTGCAGCATTACTGAGTTAGAATTAAATGAATGCAGCACACTCCAGTGAATGAAATGAATGCAGTTCTATCTGTAGAATGAAATGAATGCACAGCAACTGAGAGTAGAATGAAATCATCTACTGGTTACTGAAAGAATGCAGTCTGCTTCACCTGATGTGCAGCATTACTGAGAGTAGAATGAAATTAATGCAGCATTACTGAGAGTCTCTGTTCAGAATGAAATTAATGCAGCATGTACTGACCTGCTGGGCCATGAAATTAATGCAGTGGCTACCATGTTGATGCTCATTTATAAAACCCTCTTAGGGCCTCACCCTCTCTGAGATATCTACTGCAGCCCTCATCCTCCACAACCCTCTTAGGCCTCACGCCCCCTCTCTGAGATATCTGTGCAGCCCTCATCCTCCACAACCCTCTTAGGTCACGCCTACTGCAGCCCCCTCTGAGATATCTACTGCAGCCCTCATCCTCCACAACCCTCTTAGGCCTCACGCCCCCCTCTCTGAGATATCTACTGCAGCCCTCATCCTCCACAACCCTCTTAGGTTCCCCCTCTCTGAGATGCAGCCCTCATCCTCCACAATCTACTGATATCACTGCAGCCCTCATCCTCCACAACCCTCTTAGGCCTCACGCCCCCTCTCTGAGATATCTACTGCAGCCCTCATCCTCCACAACCCTCTTAGGCCTCACGCCCCCCTCTCTGAGATATCTACTGCAGCCCTCATCCTCCACATACAACACACGTTCTGCCAGTCACATTCTGTTAAAGGTCCCCAAAGCACACATCCCTGGGTCGCTCGTCTTTTCAGTTCGCTGCAGCTAGCGACTGAACGAGCTGCAACAAACACTCAAACTGGACAGTTTTATCTCAGAATCTTCATTCAAAGACTCAAATCATCTCTGACTGACAGTTGTCTGCTTCACCTGATGTGTTGTTTTCTCTACCTTCTTGCCCTTTGTGCTGTTGTCTGGGCCCAATAATGTTTGTACCATGTTTTGTGCTGCTACCATGTTGTGGTGCTACCATGTTGTTGTCATGTTGTGTTTCTACCATGTTGTGATGCTACCATGTTGTTGTCATGTTGTGTTGCTACCATGTTCATGTTGTGTTGCTACCATGTTGACTGCTACCATTGTTGTTGCTACCCATGTTGACTGCTACCATGTTGTTGTCATGTTGTTGACTTGCTACCATGTTGTTGTCATGTTGATCTGCTACCATGTTGTTGTCATGTTGATCTGCTACCATGTTGTGTTGCTATGTTCTGCTACCATGTTGTTGAGGGTGTTGATCTGCTACCATGTTGTTGATCATGTTGTCACCTGCTACCATGTTGTTGTCATGTTGACTGCTACCATGTTGTTGTCTGTTACCATGTTGTTGTCATGTTGACTGCTACCATGTGTTGATCTGATCTTACCATGTTGTTGTTGTCATGTTGACTGCTACCATGTTGTTGTCATGTTGACTGCTACCATGTTGTTGTACCATGTTGTTGTCTGCTACCATGTTGTTGTTACCATGTTGTCTGTCATGTTGACTGTACCATGTTGTCTGCTACCATGTTGTTGTCATGTTGACTGCTACCATGTTGTTGTCATGTTGTGCTGCTACCATGTTGTTGTCATGTTGCTACCATGTTGTTGTCATGTTGTTGCTACCATGTTGTGATGCTACCATGTTGTTGTCATGTTGACTGTTACCATGTTGTTGTGTTGTTGTCATGTTGACTGTTACCATGTTGTTGTCATGTTGACTGTTACCATGTTGTTGTCATGTTGACTGTTACCATGTTGTTGTCATGTTGACTGTTACCATGTTGACTGTTACCATGTTGTTGTCATGTTGAGCTGCTACCATGTTGTTGTCATGTTGACTGCTACCATGTTGTTGTCATGTTGACTGCTACCATGGTGTTGTCATGTTGTGTTGCTACCATGTTGTTGTCATGTTGACTGCTACCATGTTGTTGTCATGTTGACTGCTACCATGTTGTTGTCATGTTGAGATGCTACCGTGTTGTTGTCATGTTGAGCTGCTACCATGTTGTTGTCATGTTGAGCTGCTACCATGTTGTTGTCATGTTGAGCTGCTACCATGTTGTGATGCTACCATGTTGTTGTCATGTTGTGATGCTACCATGTTGTTGTCATGTTGTGTTTCTACCATGTTGTTGTCATGTTGTGATGCTACCATGTTGTTGTCATGTTGTGTTTCTACCATGTTGTTGTCATGTTGTGTTGCTACCATGTTGTTGTCATGTTGAGCTGCTACCATGTTGTTGTCATGTTGAGCTGCTACCATGTTGTTGTCATGTTGAGCTGCTACCATGTTGTTGTCATGTTGAGCTGCTACCATGTTGTGATGCTACCATGTTGTTGTCATGTTGAGCTGCTACCATGTTGTTGTCATGTTGAGCTGCTACCATGTTGTTGTCATGTTGAGCTGCTACCATGTTGTTGTTATGTTGAGCTGCTACCATGTTGTGATGCTACCATGTTGTTGTCATGTTGAGCTGCTACCATGTTGTTGTCATGTTGACTGCTACCATGTTGTTGTCATGTTGAGCTGCTACTAGGTGTTGTTGTCATGTTGAGCTGCTACCATGTTGTTGTCATGTTGAGCTGCTACCATGTTGTGATGCTACCATGTTGTTGTCATGTTGAGCTGCTACCATGTTGTTGTCATGTTGAGCTGCTACCATGTTGTTGTCATGTTGACTGCTACCATGTTGTTGTCATGTTGTGATGCTACCATGTTGTTGTCATGTTGAGCTGCTACCATGTTGTTGTCATGTTGACTGCTACCATGTTGTTGTCATGTTGTCTGCTACCATGTTGTTGTCATGTTGACTGCTACCATGTTGTTGTCATGTTGTGCTGCTACCATGTTGTTGTCATGTTGACTGTTACCATGTTGTTGTCATGTTGTGATGCTACCATGTTGTTGTCATGTTGACTGTTACCATGTTGTTGTCATGTTGACTGTTACCATGTTGTTGTCATGTTGACTGTTACCATGTTGTTGTCATGTTGACTGTTACCATGTTGTTGTCATGTTGACTGTTACCATGTTGTTGTCATGTTGAGCTGCTACCATGTTGTTGTCATGTTGACTGCTACCATGTTGTTGTCATGTTGACTGCTACCATGGTGTTGTCATGTTGTGTTGCTACCATGTTGTTGTCATGTTGACTGCTACCATGTTGTTGTCATGTTGACTGCTACCATGTTGTTGTCATGTTGAGATGCTACCGTGTTGTTGTCATGTTGAGCTGCTACCATGTTGTTGTCATGTTGAGCTGCTACCATGTTGTTGTCATGTTGAGCTGCTACCATGTTGTTGTGATGCTACCATGTTGTTGTCATGTTGTGATGCTACCATGTTGTTGTCATGTTGTGTTTCTACCATGTTGTTGTCATGTTGTGATGCTACCATGTTGTTGTCATGTTGTGTTTCTACCATGTTGTTGTCATGTTGTGTTGCTACCATGTTGTTGTCATGTTGAGCTGCTACCATGTTGTTGTCATGTTGAGCTGCTACCATGTTGTTGTCATGTTGAGCTGCTACCATGTTGTTGTCATGTTGAGCTGCTACCATGTTGTGATGCTACCATGTTGTTGTCATGTTGAGCTGCTACCATGTTGTTGTCATGTTGAGCTGCTACCATGTTGTTGTCATGTTGAGCTGCTACCATGTTGTTGTTATGTTGAGCTGCTACCATGTTGTGATGCTACCATGTTGTTGTCATGTTGAGCTGCTACCATGTTGTTGTCATGTTGACTGCTACCATGTTGTTGTCATGTTGAGCTGCTACCGTGTTGTTGTCATGTTGAGCTGCTACCATGTTGTTGTCATGTTGAGCTGCTACCATGTTGTGATGCTACCATGTTGTTGTCATGTTGAGCTGCTACCATGTTGTTGTCATGTTGTGTTGCTACCATGTTGTGATGCTACCATGTTGTTGTCATGTTGAGCTGCTACCATGTTGTTGTCATGTTGAGCTGCTACCATGTTGTGTGTTGCTCCTTTGCTATGTAGTGTTGTCTTAGGTCTCTCTTTATGTAGTGTTGTGGTGTCTCTCTTTATGTAGTGTTGTGTTGTCTCTCTTTATGTAGTGTTGTGTTGTCTCTCTTTATGTAGTGTTGTGGTGTCTCTCTTTATGTAGTGTTGTCTCTCTTTATGTAGTGTTGTAGTGTTGTCTCTCTTTATGTAGTGTTGTGGTGTCTCTCTTTATGTAGTGTTGTGTTGTCTCTCTTTATGTAGTGTTGTGTTGTCTCTCTTTATGTAGTGTTGTGGTGTCTCTCTTTATGTAGTGTTGTGTTGTCTCTCTTTATGTAGTGTTGTGTTGTCTCTCTTTATGTAGTGTTGTGTTGTCTCTCTTTTATGTAGTGTTGTGGTGTCTCTCTTTATGTAGTGTTGTGTTGTCTCTCTTTATATAGTGTTGTGTTGTCTCTCTTTATGTAGTGTGTGTGTTGTCTCTCTTTATGTAGTGTTGTCTCTCTTTATGTAGTGGTGTCTCTCTTTATGTAGTGTTGTGTTGTCTCTCTTTATGTAGTGTTGTGGTGTCTCTCTTTATGTAGTGTTGTGTTGTCTCTCTTTATGTAGTGTTGTGTTGTCTCTCTTTATGTAGTGTTGTGGTGTCTCTCTTTATGTAGTGTTGTGTTGTCTCTCTTTATATAGTGTTGTGTTGTCTCTCTTTATGTAGTGTTGTGTTGTCTCTCTGTATGTACTGTTGTGTTGTCTCTCTTTATGTAGTGTTGTGTCGTCTCTCTTTATGTAGTGTTGTGGTGTCTCTCTTTATGTAGTGTTGTGTTGTCTCTCTTTATGTAGTGTTGTGTGTCTCTCTTTATGTAGTGTTGTGTTGTCTCTCTTTATGTAGTGTTGTGGTGTCTCTCTTTATGTAGTGTTGTGGTGTCTCTCTTTATGTAGTGTTGTGGTGTCTCTCTTTATGTAGTGTTGTGGTGTCTCTCTTTATGTAGTGTTGTGGTGTCTCTCTTTATGTAGTGTTGTGGTGTCTCTCTTTATGTAGTGTTGTGGTGTCTCTCTTTATGTAGTGTTGTGTTGTCTCTCTTTATGTAGTGTTGTGTTGTCTCTCTTTATGTAGTGTTGTGTTGTCTCTCTTTATGTAGTGTTGTGTTGTCTCTCTTTATGTAGTGTTGTGTTGTCTCTCTTTATGTAGTGTTGTGGTGTCTCTCTTTATGTAGTGTTGTGTTGTCTCTCTTTATGTAGTGTTGTGGTGTCTCTCTTTATGTAGTGTAGTGTTGTCTCTCTTTATGTAGTGTAGTGTTGTCTCTCTTTATGTAGTGTTGTGTTGTCTCTCTTTATGTAGTGTAGTGTTGTCTCTCTTTATGTAGTGTTGTGTTGTCTCTCTTTATGTAGTGTTGTGGTGTCTCTCTTTATGTAGTGTTGTGTTGTCTCTCTTTATGTAGTGTAGTGTTGTCTCTCTTTATGTAGTGTTGTGTTGTCTCTCTTTATGTAGTGTAGTGTTGTCTCTCTTTATGTAGTGTAGTGTTGTCTCTCTTTATGTAGTGTAGTGTTGTCTCTCTTTATGTAGTGTTGTGTTGTCTCTCTTTATGTAGTGTAGTGTTGTCTCTCTTTATGTAGTGTTGTGGTGTCTCTCTTTATGTAGTGTTGTGGTGTCTCTCTTTATGTAGTGTTGTGTTGTCTCTCTTTATGTAGTGTTGTGTTGTCTCTCTTTATGTAGTGTTGTCTCTCTTGTCACGATGTGTGTTTTTGTCCTATACTGGGTATTTATTTATTTATTTAATCCCAGCCCGCGGGAGACATTTTGCCCTTTTGGTAGGCCGTCATTGTAAATAATAATTTGTTCTATAAGTGATTTGCCTAGTTGAATGAATAAATGTAAAATCATTACTGGGAGCAGGATGAGGGAGCCACAGGACACTGATCTAAGGTCAGACTTAGCATTCACTGAAATACGGTTGAAGGTTAGGCGTGAAGGACGATGTGCTGATCCTAGATGATGTGTTGTGGCCTGGTTACCATGACATTACCCTGCCAGCCAGGCAGTGGATGAGGGTGTTGTGTTTCTGGTTCAGAATGGTTGCCATGACATTACCCTGCCAGCCAGGCAGTGGATGAGGGTGTTGTGTTTCTGGTTCAGAATGGTTGCCATGACATTACCCTGCCAGCCAGGCAGTGGATGAGGGTGTTGTGTTTCTGGTTCAGAATGGTTGCCATGACATTACCCTGCCAGCCAGGCAGTGGATGAGGGTGTTGTGTTTCTGGTTCAGAATGGTTGCCATGACATTACCCTGCCAGCCAGGCAGTGGATGAGGGTGTTGTGTTTCTGGTTCAGAATGGTTGCCATGACATTACCCTGCCAGCCAGGCAGTGGATGAGGGTGTTGTGTTTCTGGTTCAGAATGGTTGCCATGACATTACCCTGCCAGCCAGGCAGTGGATGAGGGTGTTGTGTTTCTGGTTCAGAATGGTTGCCATGACATTAACCTGCCAGCCAGGCAGTGGATGAGGGTGTTGTGTTTCTGGTTCAGAATGGTTGCCATGACATTACCCTGCCAGCCAGGCAGTGGATGAGGGTGTTGTGTTCTGGTTCAGAATGGTTGCCATGACATTACTCTGCCAGTCAGGCAGTGGATGAGGGTGTTGTGTTTCTGGTTCAGAATGGTTGCCATGACATTACCCTGCCAGCCAGGCAGTGGATGAGGGTGTTGTGTTTCTGGTTCAGAATGGTTGCCATGACATTACCCTGCCAGCCAGGCAGTGGATGAGGGTGTTGTGTTTCTGGTTCAGAATGGTTGCCATGACATTACCCTGCCAGCCAGGCAGTGGACGAGGGTGTTGTGTTTCTGGTTCAGAATGGTTGCCATGACATTACCCTGCCAGCCAGGCAGTGGATGAGGGTGTTGTGTCTCTGGTTCAGAATGGTTGCCATGACATTACCCTGCCAGCCAGGCAGTGGATGAGGGTGTTCTGTTCTGGTTCAGAATGGTTGCCATGACATTACCCTGCCAGGCAGGCAGTGGATGAGGTGAGTTGTAGGTTTTTTTTGTAGTTTTAGTACTGTTTAATTCACATAGGAACCATGGCAATGTTGTTTTTAGGACTACATCTCCCAGATGCAATACAATATACTGGTGGAAAAGCGCAATGGGAATCAAATCTTATCCGGTTGGTTTTGTTTATTTCTATTATCCAGTGAATTCCAACTGATGTGACGTAACCCACTTGGTCAAATGTGACGTAACCCACGAGGTCAAATGTGACGTAACCCACTAGGTCAAATGTGACGTAACCCACTAGGTCAAAGGTGACGTAAACATGCTCTTTGTAAAGGGTAACGTGTTGTACTGAAGGACGGCGTAGGCTCTAATATGACGTAACCCACTAGGTAAAGGGTGACGTGTTGTGCTGAAGGACGGCGTAGGCTCTAATATGATGTAACCCACTAGGTAAAGGGTAACGTGTTGTGCTGAAGGACGGCGTAGGCTCTAATATGACGTAACCCACTAGGTAAAGGGTAACGTGTTGTGCTGAAGGACGGCGTAGGCTCTAATATGACGTAACCCACTAGGTAAAGGGTAACGTGTTGTGCTGAAGGACGGCGTAGGCTCTAATATGATGTAACCCACTAGGTAAAGGGTAACGTGTTGTGCTGAAGGACGGCGTAGGCTCTAATATGACGTAACCCACTAGGTAAAGGGTAACGTGTTGTGCTGAAGGACGGCGTAGGCTCTAATATGATGTAACCCACTAGGTAAAGGGTGACGTGTTGTGCTGAAGGACGGCGTAGGCTCTAATATGACGTAACCCACTAGGTAAAGGGTAACGTGTTGTGCTGAAGGACGGCGTAGGCTCTAATATGACGTAACCCACTAGGTAAAGGGTGACGTGTTGTGCTGAAGGACGGCGTAGGCTCTAATATGACGTAACCCACTAGGTAAAGGGTAACGTGTTGTGCTGAAGGACGGCGTAGGCTCTAATATGACGTAACCCACTAGGTAAAGGGTGACGTGTTGTGCTGAAGGACGGCGTAGGCTCTAATATGACGTAACCCACTAGGTAAAGGGTAACGTGTTGTGCTGAAGGACGGCGTAGGCTCTAATATGACGTAACCCACTAGGTAAAGGGTGACGTGTTGTGCTGAAGGACGGCGTAGGCTCTAATATGACGTAACCCACTAGGTAAAGGGTGACGTGTTGTGCTGAAGGACGGCGTAGGCTCTAATATGACGTAACCCACTAGGTAAAGGGTAACGTGTTGTGCTGAAGGACGGCGTAGGCTCTAATATGACGTAACCCACTAGGTAAAGGGTGACGTGTTGTGCTGAAGGACGGCGTAGGCTCTAATATGACGTAACCCACTAGGTAAAGGGTGACGTGTTGTGCTGAAGGACGGCCGGCGTAGGCTCTAATATGACGTAACCCACTAGGTAAAGGGTAACGTGTTGTGCTGAAGGACGGCGTAGGCTCTAATGTGACGTAACCCACTAGGTAAAGGGTAACGTGTTGTGCTGAAGGACGGCGTAGGCTCTAATATGACGTAACCCACTAGGTAAAGGGTGACGTGTTGTGCTGAAGGACGGCGTAGGCTCTAATATGACGTAACCCACTAGGTAAAGGGTAACGTGTTGTACTGAAGGACGGCGTAGGCTCTAATATGACGTAACCCACTAGGTAAAGGGGGACGTGTTGTGCTGAAGGACGGCGTAGGCTCTAATATGACGTAACCCACTAGGTAAAGGGGGACGTGTTGTGCTGAAGGACGGCGTAGGCTCTAATATGACGTAACCCACTAGGTAAAGGGGGACGTGTTGTGCTGAAGGACGGCGTAGGCTCTAATGTGACGTAACCCACTAGGTAAAGGGTGACGTGTTGTGCTGAAGGACGGCGTAGGCTCTAATATGACGTAACCCACTAGGTAAAGGGTAACGTGTTGTGCTGAAGGACGGCGTAGGCTCTAATATGATGTAACCCACTAGGTAAAGGGTGACGTGTTGTGCTGAAGGACGGCCGGCGTAGGCTCTAATATGACGTAACCCACTAGGTAAAGGGTAACGTGTTGTGCTGAAGGACGG
The DNA here is from genome assembly GCF_023373465.1 of Oncorhynchus keta. Classification (NCBI taxonomy): domain Eukaryota; kingdom Metazoa; phylum Chordata; class Actinopteri; order Salmoniformes; family Salmonidae; genus Oncorhynchus; species Oncorhynchus keta. The sequence continues at coordinate 33,503 of NW_026290809.1, forward strand.
CGTAGGCTCTAATATGACGTAACCCACTAGGTAAAGGGTGACGTGTTGTGCTGAAGGACGGCGTAGGCTCTAATATGACGTAACCCACTAGGTAAAGGGTAACGTGTTGTGCTGAAGGACGGCGTAGGCTCTAAAGTGACGTAACCCACTAGGTAAAGGGTAACGTGTTGTGCTGAAGGACGGCGTAGGCTCTAATCTGACGTAACCCACTAGGTAAAGGGTGAAGTGTTGTACTGAAGGACGGCGTAGGCTCTAATATGACGTAACCCACTAGGTAAAGGGTGACGTGTTGTGCTGAAGGATGGCGTAGGCTCTAAAGTGACGTAACCCACTAGGTAAAGGGTGAAGTGTTGTACTGAAGGACGGCGTAGGCTCTAATATGACGTAACCCACTAGGTAAAGGGTGACGTGTTGTGCTGAAGGACGGCGTAGGCTCTAATATGACGTAACCCACTAGGTAAAGGGTAACGTGTTGTACTGAAGGACGGCGTAGGCTCTAATATGACGTAACCCACTAGGTAAAGGGTAACGTGTTGTGCTGAAGGACGGCGTAGGCTCTAATATGACGTAACCCACTAGGTAAAGGGTGACGTGTTGTACTGAAGGACGGCGTAGGCTCTAATATGACGTAACCCACTAGGTAAAGGGTGACGTGTTGTGCTGAAGGATGGCGTAGGCTCTAATATGATGTAACCCACTAGGTAAAGGGTGACGTGTTGTACTGAAGGACGGCGTAGGCTCTAATATGACGTAACCCACTAGGTAAAGGGTGACGTGTTGTACTGAAGGACGGAGTAGGCTCTAATATGACGTAACCCACTAGGTCAAATGTGAAGTAAACGCGCTCTTTATATCAAATCAAATCAAATTTATTCATATAGCCCTTCGTACATCAGCTGATATCTCAAAGTGCTGTACAGAAACCCAGCCTAAAACCCCAAACAGCAAGCAATGCAGGTGTAGAAGCACGGTGGCTAGGAAAAACTCCCTAGAAAGGCCAAAACCTTGGAAGAAACCTAGAGAGGAACCAGGCTATGTGGGGTGGCCAGTCCTCTTCTGGCTGTGCCGGGTGGAGATTATAACAGAACATGGCCAAGATGTTCAAATGTTCATAAATGACCAGCATGGTCGAATAATAATAAGGCAGAACAGTTGAAACTGGAGCAGCAGCTCAGTCAGGTGGACTGGGGCCAGCAAGGAGTCATCATGTCAGGTCGTCCTGGGGCACGGTCTTTGGGCTCAGGTCCTCCGAGAGAGAGAAAGAAAGAGAGAATTAGAGAGAGCATATTCACATATGGCCAGTCCTCTTCTGGCTGTGCCGGGTGGAGATTATAACAGAACATGGCCAAGATGTTCAAATGTTCATAAATGACCAGCATGGTCAAATAATAGTAAGGCAGAACAGTTGAAACTGGAGCAGCAGCATGGCCAGGTGGACTGGGGACAGCAAGGAGTCATCATGTCAGGTAGTCCTGGGGCATGGTCCTAGGGCTCAGGTCCTCCGAGAGAGAGAAAGAAAGAAGGAGATAATTAGAGAACGCACACTTAGATTCACACAGGACACCGAATAGGACAGGAGAAGTACTCCAGATATAACAAACTGACCCTAGCCCCCCGACACAAACTACTGCAGCATAAATACTGGAGGCTAAGACAGGAGGGGTCAGGAGACACTGTGGCCCCATCCGAGGACACCCCCGGACAGGGCCAAACAGGAAGGATATAACCCCACCCACTTTGCCATGGCTGTCAGCCAATCAGCATTCAGGGCTGGACCTACCCAGTTTATAAATACAAATATACTTTAATATGTGCATGCCTCCAGTATATTCCCCATAATGAGTGTAGGTCTGCTGTTCCTGGGAGGGCTGTGTGTGTACTAAGACTCACGTTTGTGTGTGTGTGTGTTTTACAGGAACGTTCCGAGGTGTGTGTAAGAAGATCGATCACTTCCCAGAGGCCACAGATTATGAGGCAGACGCTGCAGAATACCTTCTACGTAAGGACACACACACACACACAGACACACACACACACAGACACACACACACATACACACACACAGACACACACACAGACACACAGACACACACACACACACACACAGACACACACACACACACACACACACACACACACACACACACACACACACACACAGACATACACACACATACACACACATACACACACACACACACACACGTGAGTCTGAGTATACACACACACATACACACAGACACACACACACCGACACAGACGCAGCCCTGTCTGTCTGTCTGTCTGTCTGTCTGTCTGTCTGTCTGTCTGTCTGTCCTCCCTCCTCATCTCTCTCCTCACCTTCCTCCTCATCTCCCTCCTCATCTCCCTCCTCTCTCCTCTCTCTCTTCTCTCTCCTCACCTCTCTCCTCTCTCTCTTCTCTTCTCTCTCCTCACCTCTCTCCTCATCTCCCTCCTCATCTCTCTCCTCACCTCTCTCCTCATCTCCCTCCTCTCTCCTCTCTCTCTTCTCTTCTCTCTCCTCACCTCGCTCCACATCTCCCCTGTGGTGTAAACTATGAAATGTGTGAATGGGTCTGAACTGCACAGCTTTTAGAGCAAATGTTACTACACACCAAACACACACACACACACACACACACACACACACACACACACACACACACACACACACACACACACACACACACACACACACACACACACTTTCACCAGTACTGGAGGGATGAGTTCGATGACTCACTGCCTTTCTCACATACAGTAGAGACCAGATCTTTAGACTGTGTGGATGGGTCTGAACAGCATCTCTGTCAATAATATACATGACATATATATTACCTGTCTATATAATATACAGTACATATTAAGTACCTGTCTATATAATACACAGTACATATGTAGTACCTGTCTATATAATATACAGTACATATATAGTACCTGTCTATATAATATACATGACATATATAGTACCTGTCTATATAATATACAGTATATATATAGTACCTGTCTATATAATACACATTACATATATAGTACCTGTATATATAATACACATGACATATATAGTACCTGTCTATATAATATACATATATATATATAGTACCTGTCTATATAATATACATTACATATATAGTACCTGTCTATATAATACACATTACATATATAGTACCTGTCTATATAATATACATTACATATATAGTACCTGTCTATATAATATACATTACATATATAGTACCTGTCTATATAATACACATTACATATATAGTACCTGTCTATATAGTATACATTACATATATAGTACCTGTCTATATAATATACATTACATATATAGTACCTGTCTATATAATACACATTACATATATAGTACCTGTCTATATAATACACATTACATATATAGTACCTGTCTATATAATACACATTACATATATAGTACCTGTCTATATAATACACATGTACATATATAGTACCTGTCTATATAATATACATTACATATATAGTACCTGTCTATATAATATACATTACATATATAGTACCTGTCTATAATACACATTACATATATAGTACCTGTCTATATAATACACATGACATATATAGTACCTGTCTGTATAATATACAGTATATATATAGTACCTGTCTTTATAATACACATTACATATATAGTACCTGTCTATATAATACACATTACATATATAGTACCTGTCTATATAATACACATTACATATATAGTACCTGTCTATATAATACACATTACATATATATACCTGTCTATATAATATACAGTACATATATAGTACCTGTCTATATAATATACAGTACATATATAGTACCTGTCTATATAATATACAGTATATATATAGTACCTGTCTATATAATACACATGACATATATAGGACCTGTCTGTATAATATACATTACATATATAGTACCTGTCTGTATAATATACAGTATATATATAGTACCTGTCTATATAATACACATTACATATATAGGACCTGTCT